>NC_053167.1:137159524-137286946 GCF_016835505.1 Polypterus senegalus | reverse complement strand
GTAGACCGTATAGTCAGTGCATGTGTGAGTTTAGAATGGTTATGGATTTTGGGAAAAAACTGTTCTTGAGTCTGTTTGTCCTTGTTGTGATGCACCTGTAGCGCCTCCCTGAGGGCAGCAGGTCAAACAGATCAGAACCAGGGTGGGAGCTGTCCTTGATGATGTTTTTTGCTCTGCTGAGGCAGTGGGAGGTGTAAATGTCCATCAGGGAGGGCAGAGGGCAGCCGATGATCTTCTGTGCTGCCTTTACTACTCTCTGAAGCCTCTCCCTGTCTGCCATGGTGCAGCTGCCTTACCCTACTGTGATACAGTACGTCAGCAGGCTCTCGATGGACGAGCGGTAGAAGGTGAATAGCAGTTTGGAGTGCAGGTTGTGTTTTCTGAGGACCCTCAGAAAGTGTAACCACTGCTGAGCCTTCTTGATGACTGCTGTGATGTTGTCTGTCCAGGAGATGGCAGCGGAGATAAGGACGCCGAGAAACCAGAAGGTATGGACCCTCTCCACACACTTGTCGTTGATGTAAAGGGGGACTAAGTCGGTGCTGTTGCCTCCTGAAGTCGATAATGATCTCCTTGGATTTCCTGGTGTTCAGAGCCAGATTGTTCATTGAACACCAGGCTGCCAACTTCAGGACCTCCTCTCTGTAAGCTGCCTCATCTCCCTTTGAGATGAGTCCAACCACTGTGGTGTCGTCAGCAAACTTGACGATGAGGTTGTTGTTGTGGGCCGGACTCCAGTTGTGTGTGTAGAGACAGTACAGGAGAGGGCTCAGCACACAGCCTTGTGGGGTACCAATGTGAGTCTCGCAGTCTGGAGCCAGTTGGTAAGAAAGTCTTTTATCCAGACACATGTGATGGGGGAGAGGCCAAGCGTGACCAGTTTGGTGATGAGAATGTCAGGAATGATTGTATTAAAAGCTGAGCTGTAATCCACATCCGGACGTAGCTCTGCTGCTGCTCCAGATAGCTCAGCACAGAGTGGAGAGCTACAGCGATGGTGTCTTCTGTGGACCTGTTCGCACGATTTGCCAATTGGTAGGGATCGAAGTCTTGGGGGAGATAGTCCTTGATGTGCTGGAGAACCAGTGTCTCGAAGCACTTCATGATTACCGGAGTGAGGGCCACAGGGCGATAATCATTTAGGCTGGTGATGGGAGACTTCTTCGGCACTGGTATGATTGTGGCTGATTTTAGGCAGGACGGAATGACTGCCTGGGCTACGGAGAGGGTGAAGATAAGGGTGAGCTGGTGGGCACACGCACTGAGCACCTTACCAGGCACTCCATCTGGGCCTGAAGCCTTCTTAGGGTTCACTGCCAGGAGCACCCGTCTGACATCGTGCCCCTTTACAGTGAGTGGAGTGGTACAGGAACCCGGTGAGGGTGGGAGCAGGGCTGGCACAGGTGCTGCTGCTGTTGTGATGATTCAAAGCGAGCAAAGAAGCAGTTTAGCTGCTATAGTCCAGTACCGCTCCTGTGAATGTTTCCAGCTCTTGGTGTTCAAATATGTGCCAGTCTGTCTGTTCGAAGCATTTATACAGCAGCTCCCTGATCAACATTTTTGCTTAATTTGCCAACACCTGTTAAGTAAATCCTTTGTTCCTTCAATATTAATTGTAATTATTTATTTCCGTTTTGTGTATTGATCTAATTCAATAAAAATCAAAAGAAATGAAATAAAAAGCACTGAATGCCACATCCGCCTTATTCACCACCACATACTGTACATGTCTGCTAGAAATTCATTTGGCTTCAAAGCTCAGCCTGGGTCGGCCCTTCGGCTCTGAGGCCCCTCGAGATTTCCTCGGTTTCACATTTTCATGCTTGTGGCAGAAGCGCGGCCTTCCGAAGAGCCGAGAACCAAATGCACCGCACGCAGACTCATTTTCTGCTGCATTTTCTAACATCCCACCCAACCGCCGTGACCACAGGCACACAGACCTTTATTAAATTAAAGTTTGCCCGCCTCCCAACCGCCAGAACTCGACACTCGCACAGTGTGGCTTGGCACCCCTCCAGTGTGTGTGTGTGTGGGGGGCGCACAATTGACGAGTAGGGGAGTAGTGGCGGGTTGCACGGCAGACGGATTAAAATGGCGCTCTTAAGCCCCCACACACTCTTCATCCCCTTTAATAAAACCCAGTTGACCCAAAATGGAGGAGCTTGGCCCCCTTATGCGCACCCCTCCAGTAAATCCCACCATCTACCCTCAAATCTTTTCAGCACACTCCTTGATAATTCGTAACAGTGCTTATTACAAAAGACGCTATATGAGTTAGTAAGGGTGAAGTGGTACGGTGGCACTGTGCCTGGTCTAGTCACTCTCTGTGTGGGTGGTGCAGGTTATCCCTTTTTCCTTCCATATTCCATAGTCATTTAGTGACTTCACACAGATCTGGTCAATCCATTAGGTGACACAGGAGGCCCCCTAGGGTCAAAGTTAAGGGGCATAATCTCGGGGCACTGAGCTCACTCTGAAATCCTAACTTCTGAGCCATGCTATGGACACCAAGGGGTGCTGTTTTGGTAACTCAGTGGGTGCTGAGGGTGTCAAAGGGGTCCTCAAACATTAATAATACTGAATACGTGCTATGGACACTGAGGGGTGCTGTTTTTGTACTTCAAGTGGCAAACGCTCTGCAGCTTTCTGATGCTCTCTGTCCTATAGACATGAAAGGGACACCATTTTGGTAACTCAAGACATGCACACTCCAGACACTCTTAACTCCCCCCTTGGTCCTCAAAGTCTAACAATATTGAACACATGCTATGGTCACTGAGGGGCGCCATTTACGTAATTCAAGCAGCGAATGCGCTTTAACTTTTTGATACCACCCGTGCTATGGACACTAAGGGATGCCATTTTGGTAACTCAGGGGGCACGTGCTCCGGACACTGGGGAGGTAACCGCCATCCAGCTCTTCAAGTGTACTAATGCTGAATACACACTCTGGGGTATTGTTTATCTAACTCAAGCGGTGTGCACTCTGGACCTTTCTTATACTGTCCATTCTATGGACACTAAGAAACACCATTTGGGCAACTCAAGGGATGTAGGGCTCTGGACACAGAGGGGACAACTCCAAACTTTGTCCTAGAAGTCTACTAAAACTGAACCTGTGCTAAGGACACAGAAGGGCGCCATTTTTATAACTCAAGTGATGAACGCTCTGGAACTTTTGGATGCCATCCATGCTTCGGACACTGCAGATGGTTGCCCTCCACCTTGATCCTTGAAGTCTAATAATAGTGAGTGAATGCTATGGGCACCAAGAGGCTCAAGCAGCGTGTTATGGACCTTTCTAACACCATCTGCACTTCAGACACCAAGAGGCACCATGCTCCGGACCCCTTCATATGGGCTTTGACTGATATTGACTTACACGTGTACGAGTGTGACCAGCACTGGTCTGGCATCCCTTCCAGGCATTGGTTCTTGTCTTATGACATTGCTGGGGTTGTCTTTAGCGCTCTCGATCCTGAACAGCTAAAGAAAATGTGTGGATGGATGATTAAGAATGTGGTGCAGTTTATCATGGTGGGCTTTGGAATTCAGAAGACCCAACACAGACCACACCTGATAGGGAAAAAAACTCACTTGTGGGGAAATGGCAACCCAGGGAGCTGCTCATTTACTAGAAGAAGAAGAAGAAGAAGAAGAAGACACAGGACATTAAGGTGGGTGCTGAGGATGTTACAATAAATTGTGCTGATCAAACTGCATCACTACAAAACCTGCCATCCTACCTCTTTCTTGCTCTTCTGACTCTTGGAAATCTTCATCTGATAAACTGATTCTTCTTGAACACTCATTGAGCGGCCTTGTGAGTGGCTGGATGTCTGGTGGTCTCTGACAGGGGGCACATCCTCCTTCTTGCTTTTGTTATTTTTGAGTAGCCCTTTTGACATGCCCTGCAGGCTCCATACAAAGTAAAGACCTCGGTCACTTTGCACGGTTGGTCCTCTCACTTCTTCACTAGGGGCTAGTGGCACTCAGACCATGGTCAGCGTCTACCCAGAAATCACAAAGTGAATGAACACTCATAATAATATATAGTTTATCTTAAAAAAGTGTATATACAACCAACCAACCAACCAACCATTTTCTAACCCGCTGAATCCGAACACAGGGTCACGGGGGTCTGCTGGAGCCAATCCCAGCCAACACAGGGCACAAGGCAGGAAACAATCCTGGGCAGGGCGCCAACCCACCGCAGAGTGTATATACAGTAAATCTCTATTATAAAAAAACGTGATTTTCTCGGAGACACTTTAACGTCCCACGAGACAAGGCAGTGAGACAAAAGGACAGCTGCTGTACAGGCTTTTAAATGTTTGAGGCGCAGCGCGACATGCAGATCACGCAGCATGGCACAAGCAGCAGCAGCAGCAACAGCAGCAAGCCAGCTGATCGAGCAAAGAGGAGGTAAAAAAAAATGTATTTGTTTCCCATTGTATCACCGTTTAAGAGGGGGTTTCGGAAGAGCACATCTCCTTAGCGTGCGTATAGTCCCCCTCTTCACAACACGAGAGGCAGAGACGTGAAGTGACTGGCGCATAGCGCACCCTGGGTAGGGGGTGGGCAAGTGAAGCAAGCCGGGAGTAAAGCCGCTAATATATATATATATATATATATATATATATATATACTTTGTAAATATATATATTTTTTTATTTATTTATTTATTTATTTATTTATTTATTTTTTGACAACTCAACAGGGGCATGCCAGCCACCCAACCCGATTCAGACAGACGCAGAAGGCACACTGATAAAAACACAAATGTTTTTTTTTTTTTTCTTCTTTTGTGGGCAACATCTTCCCTTTTCCCACAAGTACAACACAGTCCAAAGCACTAACAGCACCCAATACCTTCCTTTCCTTCTCTTTTTCTTTTCTTTTCATCCACCTTCCACCCAACTCTGTCTCCCTGAGCAGTGTCTGCTGGCCCCCTTTAAAACGCCCCCAGAAGTGCTCCAGGTGCTTGATGATGTATTTCCGACAGCACTTCCTGGTGTGGCGGAAGAACCACCCATAAGAGCTCAGAGGTTGCTGCTGCACCCCCTGGTGGTGCCCACAAATTCAAACAGGGCTGCACCAAACTCCAACTCCCATGGAGCCTTGCGGGAGACCGAGGCACCACTGCAATCTAGGGGAGCGTCCATCTAGCACTCCAGGGGAGGTAACACTCTGGCCACGCTTGCTCCACCAGCCTTCCCAATGTGGAGGCATCTCAGCCTGTCAAGGGCTCCGGTTGTCTGCCACAATATATATAACAGGGTGGCCCAAATTTATGTATATGATGTTTCACAGGCTATAGCATTTAAAGTACTGCGCAAAAAATATCAAAAATAGCATCACTGTGTAGCCTGAGAAAGGGAATAATGCACATTGATGACCTGTGGTGGCAGCAAGTTGGGGCACCGCCGCACAACGCCGTACCAGTGCAATAGCAGTTGAACAAAACATTCCCCCAATGCTGGATCGGCAGATGTGAACCTGTGGAATGGCCGGCTCGGTCTCCCGATTTGATCCCACCAGACTTTTTCCTGTGGGGTTACCTAAAAGACAAGGTGTACCAACATCGCATCCACAATGTGGCTGAGCTACGTGCAGCTATCACAAAAGAATTTCAGAGCATACCAGTACAGATGTGCCAAGCCACCTGTGACAATGTTGCTCTTCGTCTTCAGGTGTATATCGATCTGGATGGCGCATTGGTGAACCACACCATGGAGAACAGGGGATGAAAAAACATTTAAGGTTTCTCAATTTTCATGTTCCAATATGTTTCTTGATAATGACATTGGTTGTTTCCTGACAACAATAACGCCTTTTCAATCATATACATAAATATATCCACCCTGTATATATATATATATATATATATATATATATAATATATATATATATATATATATATATATATATATATATATATATATATATATATAGTGGAATAAGAACGGATATCCTGACCAGGGAGGAGCATGGGGTAGGATAAGAACGGATATCCTGACCAGGAAGGAGCATGGGGTATTGCCTGGACAACAGGCCCAAGAGGAACGATGGACTGATTGGCCGGCTGGATGAAAGGATAACTCTGTGCCCAGCCGACATAAAATAATGGATAGGTTACCGGAAGCCGGGACTTGGGAGTGATTTCATCCCCAGTGCACTGGGTGGCAGTGGTCCATGTATGAGACCCTAATTGGGACACCCACAGGGATGTTAGGGAGCTGGAGTCTGGAAGTTCAGCCCTGTAGGGTTCCCTTGAGATTGATAGAGGACACTGTCGGGGAAGGACCTCCATACGTTTATTTATTATTTATTATTTATACGTTTTAGAAGTGCTTCCTGAAAGACGTGACGTGGCCCCAGAAGCATAAAAGGAGGACTCAAAGTCGGGAGGCAGCAGGCAACACTCAGCGAAGGAGA
Organism: Polypterus senegalus; assembly: GCF_016835505.1. Classification (NCBI taxonomy): domain Eukaryota; kingdom Metazoa; phylum Chordata; class Cladistia; order Polypteriformes; family Polypteridae; genus Polypterus; species Polypterus senegalus. The sequence goes on along the minus strand of NC_053167.1, from coordinate 137,280,508 downwards.
TAAGGAGAAAGAATTTTGTAAATTGTGTTTATTTATTTTATAATTATGGCTTGTTCATGGGAGGCTGGTGAAGAGGTGCCTGGGAAAGGAATAAAAATCCTTAATTTTAGCCTATCATCGTGTGGTGCTTTACTGCGCCTGTGGTTGGGCGCCCCCTTTGTGGTTATTATATTCATATACATTATCTATATAAAATAGGTATATTATATTATATATTGTGAAGGATGGCGGACACTTCACCTCGGCTGGAATGCCCCAAGAGTGGAAGGAGTGAGGAAAGCAACTACTTTGAAACCCAGCTTCCCCTAAGATGATATATGGCAGCGTTCCTATAGTATAATGGTGCCCTGGACTCCTGCAGGGCTTTATTAATTTTGGAGTTCAGAATCACCACCCTGCTGGGTACCGTGGATGCTGCCAGGGAACGCTGCAGACCTCTATTTTCTATATAGCCCAGAAATACAATCAAGTCACGAGGACAGAAGACCTGAAGTACTTCCGGACTGAAGAAGAGTTTTCCATCTGATCCGGAAGTGCAGATGAGTTACGTGATAGGAAGGACAGAAGCACTTCCAGGTCAAAGACTATTTAAAGGACTGTTGGAAACCCAGCAGGCAAGCCAGAGTCGGATGGAGGTGGACAAAGCTTGCTGGGAGATGTGGAGGAGAAAGAGTGTTGTCATTATTATTGTATTTATGGAATTATTTGCCTGTCATTGTGGCCGAGGTGCTTAGGGAGCTCTGTTTATTAAGAAGAATCGAATTACAAATCTTCTTAGAGCTTTAACCTAGTGTCCTGTGTATCTGTCTGTAGGGTTTAAAGGGGCAACAGCTTCACCTTGCATCTTACATTGGCGTAGTCGGCAGGATTCTGGCCGTCTATATGGTCAGAAACCTTTTCAAAATTAACATAGACGCAACCCAACAGACAGCGCTGTGACACAAGGGAACCTGCGAAGAACTTACCCCTATATTGAGCCATCATGGGGAAGAAAAAAGTGAAACAGACAGAGGTCACCGGAAAACATTCAGAGCTTGCACTCCTCGCCGTTGGAAAAGAGACAGCAGGCACAGACGTTCTTCGAGAGGACACTGCTCCAGAGGTGCATACCAGGGGGAGAATCAAAAGTTTTAGCGATGTCTTTTACCTTGCCCCGAGGTCATACCTCATAGAAGGAGGCCATCCGGAGATTCAGCAAGGAGATGAAAACGTCCTCAGCGAGAGGGGCCCGAGCGTGGATGACTCCAGCTGGTGGCTGACCGGTGAGGAACACGTGACCTACCCTGAAGGATTATGGGAAGGAGAAGGCCCACAGCACTCCGTCTATAACATCGCTCAAGATCTGATGGACTCGATCTCACAGAAGGGGATGGGAGAGACAAGCGAAGCATCGCCCGCCATGTACGAAGGTAAGGAGGGCCGGGATATGACTGAACGGTCTGCCACTAAATTAAAACAGGCAGATCGCAATCAGCAGGTAGCCGCATCCCGAAACTCAAATTCCCAGAAGCCCACGCGAGACCTGACAGCACGTGCGCAACAAAATGGCATACTCACGGCCGGAAGGCGGGGCCGATGATTGCCTGAGCCCGTCTCAGGCCAATCAATTTAATAACTTCCAACTGGGATATTTAAGTGTTCCTTTAATTGTTTTTGAGCAGTGGTATTTTTATATGTTTCAATATTTGAATATATTTCTGTCTTTTTTGACATTTTGCTGATGTGTTTTACTAATGTGTTGGGTGGATAATACTGTCAAGCTTCGTTGTTGGCCTAAATCCATCCGTCCCTTATTTTACAAGCGTAGGGGGTTTCATTGCTACGCAAATCTGTCGGCTACCTCAGAAATTAGGGCTCACTACATGTTAAACAGGCAAGGCCATCGTGTTTTAGTACAGTACCAGTCAAAGGTTTGGACACATCAGGAAAGTTTAATATTTTAGATAGAAAAGTATACATTTTTAATCATAATACCATTAAATTAATTTCAAAATACAGCCAAGACATCACGAGTGTCTCTAATGGCTATTACTGCTCGAAATAACAGATTTCTAATTTAATATTCACTTTTGATTGCAGCCATTCCTTCAGCATCCTAACAGTCAACTCCATTTTCTCATCCATAATTAGCTGTGTTTGCTAATCGGTTATTAGAGAAACCTTTGTAAATGCATTAGCACAAATGAAACCTGCTATTCTGTTCAGTGCTGGTATTACTAAAGTATAGTTTTGGGTTCAAATATGTCAAAAATGGAACAGCTTTCTTAAAAAATATGTCACTTGTCACACAATGGGAGGCAGCTAAAAGGGCAATTGAGGGCAGTTCCACGCCAGACCAGGGGGTGGCAGAGTGTACTGACTCTTTCTATCTTTCCACTGCAGACCGATTACAATAAATTCTGCCTGGTCCCGATGACGCCACTTCCGGTTCCGGGTCCAATGACACAACTTCCGGTTCCGACCCTGATGATGTCACTTCCTCTCCTCTACTTTAAAACCACCATCTTTTACCTCATTAAGACAGTTCTGTTTTGGACTCGTATCTGTGCACAGATGTACTCCCAATTTAAAAATGAAATGGGTGGCTCCCCCAAACCTTTTCTGCAGCTCTGCTGTCTCATCTTTGACGCAGTCTGTTATTTTTTTTTTTGCATAATAAATGTTATTCCATGTGACAGACGCCCAAAAAACTAAAGATTTCATACAAAGGTGTCCAATACTGTCTTGGGAGAAGAGGACAGACATGGATCTGACCAGGTTAGAAAAAGAGGGAAGGCCGAGACAGAGAAGTATAAAACGAATAAAACGAGAAGGTCATCAGAGTGTGTACAGTAGTGTGAGATGCAAACAACAACAACAACATTTATCTATAGAGCACATTTTCATACAAATAATATAGCTCAAAGTGCTTTGCATGATGAAGAAAAGAGAAATAAAAGACACAGTAAGAATTAAAATAAGACAACACATAGAGTAACAATAACATAGAGTAAGATTAAGGTCCGATGGCCAGGGAGGACAGAAAAAACAAACAAAAAAAAACTCCAGACGGCTGGAGAAAAAATAAAATCTGCAGGGGTTCCAGACCATGAGACCACCCAGTCCCCTCTGGGCATTCTACCTCACATAAATGAAACAGTCCTCTTTGTAGTTAGGGTTCTCATGAAAGGACTTGATGATGATGGTCATGTAGACTTCTGACTTTTAATCCATCAATGTAGGAACATCATGGTGCTTTGAGTAGGTGGTGGTGGCACAGATCAACACCACCGAAAACCGGGAAAGAAACAGAAGACAGAGTAGGGGTTAGTACGGATTTTAGAGCCACCATGAATAGTTATTATAATGAATTGAACATACAGAGTATCAGGATTAAATTAAAATGAAATTGTGAGAAGGCCATGTTAAAGTAATGAGTTTTTAGAAGTTTTTTAAAGTGCTCCACTGTATCAGCCTGGCGAATTCCTATTGGCAGGCTATTCCAGATTTTAGGTGCATAGCAGCAGAAGGCCGCCTGCCTCACCACTTCTTTTAAGTTTAGCTTTTGGAATTCTAAGTAGACGCCCATTTGAGGATCTGAGGTTACGATTTGGAATATAAGGTGTCAGACATTCCGATATATAAAATGGAGCGAGATTATTTAAGGCTTTGTAAACCATAAGCAGTATTTTAAAGTCAATTCTGAATGACACAGGTAACCAGTGTAGTGACATCAAAACTGGAGAGATGTGCTCGGATTTTCTTTTCCTAGTTAGGATTCTAGCAGCTCCATTCTGCACTCGTTGCAAGTGATTTATATCTTTTTTGGGTAGTCCTGAGAGGAGTGCGTTACAGTAATCTAGTCGACTGAAAACAAACGCGTGAACTCATTTCTCAGCATCTTTCAATGATATAAGAGGTCTGACTTTTGCTATGTTTCTTAGGTGAAAAAATGCTGTCCTAGTGGTCTGATGAATATGCGATTTAAAATTCAGATTACCGTCAACAATTACCCCTAAGATTTTTACCTCCGTCTTGACTTTTAATCCTAATGCATCAAGTTTATTTCTAATAGCCTCATTGTATCCATTATTGCCAATCACTAAAATTTCTGTTTTCTCTTTATTTAGCTTGAGAAAATTACTATTCATCCATTTAGAAACAGAAGTAAGACATTGTGTTAGTGAATCGAGAGAGTCGGGGTCATCAGGTGCTAGTGACAAATACAGCTGTGTGTCATCAGCATAGCTGTGGTAACTCACGTTATGCCCCGAGATAATCTGACCTAATGGGAGCATGTAGATTGAGAAGAGCAGCAGACCCAGGATAGAACCTTGTGGAACATCATATTGGATATCAGGGGTCTTTGAGTTGTAATTACCACAACTAATAAAGAATTTTCTACCTGCCAGGTAGGATTCAAACAACCTTACAGACTCTCAATTGGCTTGTTCCTTAACTCTGTCAGGGTGGATGTCGATTTTTGTTAAAAGTAGAGGTTGACGGTAGTGATCAACTGTAAACGGTGACAAAATTCACTGTTATGCTTTTGTTGGAGCTTCACTGATTTGACCAAGATTCCCTGCACTTGCGTGATTAGCAAGGTGCGGACAACAGTAAAAATGGCATCAGCGTCTGGCGAGAGATCAAAGCAAATGCATAAAGCAAAATACTCCGTCGATGACGTTTTGCATATTAGTGCTGAATTCGACTCTGACTTGTCAGACTCCAGTTTTGACACAAGTGAAAGAAAACGAATGTGAGTTACCAGCATCAACTTGTTGGTCCCCAGATGATGATGGCGCTGAACAGGTTTGTGTAACTGACGTGCCTACAGCAACGTTCGCCTGGGAGGACCGCCACTTACAGTGACAAGAGGTACAAACCAGCTTGCGATGCACTGTGACCCCGACTGCTATTGCCACCCCAATAATTTGAATACATTCCTGACAAACTGGCAGCCTACAGCACACAGTATTAGAAGTTTTATGTTGATTTCTGTGTGAAACCATTGCTTCGTGTGCTTTTTGGAAAAAATATTCAGCCCTTAAAGAGATAAACTCACACCACACACACCGGTGGCATCTGCAACAGTGAAAAGACGACAGAGTTCCAAAGAAAAAATCACATCTTAACGTGACAAATAAAAAATGGGCAAACGGACACGGGCATTGGACAGAAGATGATTGGAAAAGCATAGGTTTAAGGTTTAAGGTTTCTTTATTTGGTCCTATTTACACAAGAAAACATGAAATTTGCCTTCTCAGTTGCATCTAATAACAGACAGAATGAAATAAAACAGACAAATAGAAACAAGAAAGGTTAAGGTAAGGCAGTTAGATAATACATATTTACACAAAAAAACAAAAAGGTTACAGGATATATATTAAAACCTTAATCATCATCTCCAATATTTCTTATTAAAAAGTCGTATGGCACTAGGAAGAATGGAGTTTCTGGAGCGATTTGTGTGGGTTTTCAAATCGACTGTCCTTCCTGATTTACTGAACTAGTTCTTCTTCTAAAATAGTAAGAATAAAAGCAGCTCACTTCTCAAAACGGACTCCAACCTGTGAAGTTTTGATTACCAGTCAACAGTTGATACCATTGCGCCATCGAAGCAGTCGTAGTAAATGCGTGTCAATGTCGCACCCTAACGTGGGTTCGTTTTCTGCAGTTATATTTTTGAATTAAAACGCACTTGTTCTGTTATATTTGTACCTTTTGTGAAAGTGTTTCTTTGATATTTGTAATTCAGACTTCACACATTATACACTTCATGTCTACATTTTGTCAATTATTACTAAAACATGAAAAACGTTTCTGTTTTAATGATGTGTTTACATAGTGTTCCAAATAAAGATATAGTATTTATAAAAGGTGTGATTTTGCTTGACTTCTTATTCTATTCAACTCTAAGCAACTGACACTCAGGTAAACAGACTTGAGCTGAGAAAACTGTGCGCCGGTCGGGGATGTGATAGCAGGATGCTTGCTGTTTGCTGCTTATCAACACATTTAAAGGACAAAAGACGCTGGCGGAGAGGTGCGAAGTGATTTAAGGAGGGACGGATCTATGAGTTTTTTCATAGGCTCTGGTAATTCTAGTGTTAAACCAGGCAATGAAACTGAAAGTGATCACAGACTGGATCAGACTGCGATAAAAGGACAACATGAGGTCCTTGTCTACTTTAAATAGTTTGAGTTTATGGAGGAGAAATAAATGCTGGTTGCATTTAGAGATTAATGTTTTGTATTTGTATTCCAGTTAAGATTGTTATCTAGGTAAGTTCCTAAGTATTTATATTCAGTCACTATTTCTACCTCCTCTCCCAGAACTACAATGGGTGAACATACAGATTTCTGTATGAATGGAAGAGGAGGGCTATGATACGGTTTGCATATTTGCAGCTGGAGATCCACAAAGGGAGAAAATGAATCACGTATGATGAAGTCGTTTTTATTCAGGAGCTTTCAGCCCCTGCCAAGGGCCTTCATCAGAAGGTAATACTTAGACTTACAAGAATCAAAGGCAATATATAGCAAAAATTACGTGGAGGTGGTGGTGGGGGGGAGGGGGGGTTAACTAAGTCAGTGTGATCAGGAGTGTGGGGGGATATTGGTTGTAAAGTTTCAATTATTATGAACATGTTCTTCTTAAGTTTGCATATGCTGGGTTTTTGTCCAAATGTCTGTTGATGGCGTTCTCATTTGATAGCCAAGATTCGGCCAGCTCTCCAGCACTTTTAGTACTGGCCTTAAATCTTACTTGTACATAAAATCAAATATTATTTCTTTGGTCTTTTTTCCATTCAGAGTGAGAAAGTTTTTATTGCACCAGTTTACCATCCAGTCCACTTGATTTAGAAAGTGGCTTTCATCCTCCCCAGATGAGCAGGGTGTCATCCGCATACTTGATAATGGAGCAGTAGTCACTATTCTGTCTCAGGTCACTTGTGCACACAGTAAACAGTAATGGCGATAAGACACACCCCTGCGAACTTCCTGTGTTTGAATGAATGACTATTGAAAAAGTGTCGTGTACTTTAACTGTCTGTGAACAATTTAAAAGAAAGTTCTGAATCCATAGTGTAATAAATGGGTTTACATTCATACTGTTCAATTTCCGAATCGGTATGTGAGGCTGTATGGTATTGAACGCTGAAGAAAAATCCAGAAATAGTGCTCTGAGATATGAACCAGGCTGAACAAGAGAGGTGTAGATTTGATGTAAGATAACAAGCAGAGCATCTACCACACTTCTGTTTGCACAATAAGCAAATTGATTGTTGTCTTGAAAAGACTTGGTCTCTGTCATTAAAATGTTTTTCACCAAAGCATTTCACTGGACTAGATGTAAGTGCCACTGGTCTGTAGTCATTTAAATAGCTTGGCCTAGAAACCTTAGATACTGGGGTAATGATTGATTGTTTCCGCAGATTAGGTACAATACCACAGGTCAGAGACCAGTTAAAAGCAAATCAAAAACTGCAGAGAGCTGCTTAAAGCAAGACTTTAAGAGCTGACGTACAGTAAAGTCCAAACAAACCAGAAAATCAGAAAAGCGCACTTACAATTCACGATGTGTTCTCAATACCCAAATGATCCCACCGGGCACAGTGGCCCTCATCCTTCAATGCAGATGTAAACAAAAGTGTTGGTACCATCCGTCCATCCATTATCCAACCCGCTATATCCTAACTACAGGGTCACGGGGGTCTGCTGGAGCCAATCCCAGACAACACAGCGCATAAGGCAGGACACAAACCCCGGGCAGGGTGCCAGCCCACTGCAGGGCGCGCACTCCTGTCACACACACACACACACACCAAGCACACACTAGGGGCAATTTAGAATCGGCACCTAACCTGCATGTCTTGGGACTGTGGGCCTTCACGAAAAAAAAGCAGACCCCACAATTGTCACTGAAAGCACTTGAAACTGACAAAACTAATTGGCCCTCATTACTGTTTATTCCGTATTTAATAAAAATCAGACTTTGCTTTGGAGTTTTGATCCAACAGAATATTTCAAATATCAACACAAATGAAAATGGCACAGACAAAAATGACGAGACCCTTCACCTCATACCGTAAATACCCGTATATAGGACACATTTTGAAGTAGGCCTAATAACCCAGGTGTGTCTTATACATGGATACTTTTATTACAAAAATTATAAATCTACTGAACATATATAATTCACTAAGTCCATGGCAAGCAAGACGCACACAAGACAGAGCCCCGCCCGCCAACTCTAACCCTCCTCTAATGCATCCTCATTCTCGAGGCACGCAGCACCTCACCAAACACCGCCTCAGCTGCTTTCATCTGTGCTACAGTCCACATGCACCTCTGAGCCACGTTGACTTTTCATTGTTCTTTTCGGTTCCGGCTGCTTTTCTATATTTAATCCACCAAATCGCCCGATCAAGGGATACGCACTCACGCAAGACTGAGCCCCGCCCGCCAACTCTAACCCTCCTCCCGAGTCCATCCTCGCTCTCGAGGCACGCAGCACCTCACCAAACACCGCCTCAGCTGATTTCATCTGTGCTACAGTCCACATACATCTCTGAGCCACGTTGACTTTTCATTGTTCTTTTCGGTTCCGGCTGCTTTTCTATATATAATTCACAAAATCGCCCGACCAAGGGATACGCACTCACGCAAGACTGAGCCCCGCCCACCAACTCTAACCCTCCTCCCCGAGGCATGCGCACTTCCTGCTCATGTGCCCGCCCCCAACTCCTCATCAAACACATCCTGAGTCGCTTTCTCCCGCGTCCACCCTCGCTCTCGAGGCATGCGCACTGCCTGCTCATATGCCCGCCCAGAGCTACCCCATTGGACTTTATGATCGTGGGTGCGTGTGTCAGTGCCTCTCCTTCAACTTCTCCTTCGATGGCTGTGTGAAGGGGACAGAGAGGAGTGATTTGAATCCAATTTGAATTTCAAGGTTTGTTTTCAAGTGACAGTGCTGTGCTGCAATTGTAGCTACCGGGGTATGCCTCAGTCCACGGGCGATTAGCCGTCGCCCCCGCACTGGCATTTCACACCATTTCAAATTAAAGTAATTTTCAGGTGTAGCGTCGCTAATACCGTATCGATTTTGGAGAATGACACGGCATCCACTTGTATGCCTTATTGTAATGTTTAGAAATTGTTTTATTTTGAATTTTCATGTCACCGATACGTTGTTTTCGCCATCTAGCATGTTGTTGTTCAGAGAGACTCCAGCCTAACACAAACGCATGGATACAATCACTGGCGCTGGCGGTAGCAGCTTTTAATTAGTAACTCAAAATCAGGATGCGTCCTATAAACAGGTACACAGGTTTTTCCATGGTTTTTAGGGTCAAAAATCCACTGCGTCTTATACATGGTAGCGTCTTATATGTGGGTATTTATGGTATTTTGTTTTAGAGTTTCCAATCACTGCACACAAGCGATTCCTGGAGGTCTCCATTAGACTTCTGCGCATGTCCACAGGTCATTTGGCCCACTCGTCCTGAGCGATGTCAGGTTTGAAGGGAGTCCTCTCCAGATTGCATTTTTCAGATCTTCCCATAGATGTTCGATAGCATTCAAACCAGGCCACTTCAGAACAGTCCAATCTTTTGTTCTTAGCTATTCTTGGGGGATTCTCACTGTGTGTTTTGGCTCCTTATCCTGTTGGAGGGTCCATGACCTGCGACTGGCACAGAGCTTTCTGACACTGTGCAGTGTGTTTCACTCCAGAATATCTTGATGGTCTTGAGATTTCATTGATCCCTGCACAGACTCAAGAAACACCCCCTCCCCATCTGTGCAAGACACAAGAAAAGTGAGCCCCCCTCCATGTGTCACAGCAGGTCTGATGTTTGTTTCCTCTGACAGATTCATTTCTTCATCTGTGGACACAGAACTGATATGACTTGGCAAGAAGCTCCACTTGTGTCTCATCTGTCCAAAGGACATCCTTCTCCCAGAAGCCCTGTGGCTTGTCAGTGTGAATCTGATCAAATTTCAGTCTGGCTCTTTGATGTGGAGTCCTCCGGGGTCTTCTTCCAAAAAAATGATCAGATACTGATGGACCACAACCTTGGAGTTCAGCTTGTATCTCTTCGGACGTTGATCTAGGGTTTTTGTCTGCCATTCTCACTGTCCTTCTTTCCCATTCTGGGACCACTTTTCCTCCAGGGTGGTGAGCTACAGTCACATGGACCTTCAACTTCTTCATAAAATTTTGCCACAGGAACATCAAGCTGCATGGAGATGATGGTCTTCTACCCTTTCACATTCTGGTCTATCGTTTTTCTTTCTGATCTCCTCAGATGACCCTCTCTCCTTTGCCTACTCTGGTACATGTTCAGTGTGTGACACACGATGACACCCAGCAGCATAGGAATAGCTTTTCTGCCTTGAAATGTTCTGAATGACTGATTGGAGACATGCGTCATAGGAATTGAAAAATCCCTCAAATCCAATTACCGTATCTACTCACATTTAAGTTCTCCCATGTATAAGTCAGGGTTTGATTTGACAGTATAAGTTACGGTATTTTATAATGTTGGTCATATAAGTCGAATGCGGAAAACTCACGCTATTGGTCCAAGAGATTATGAAATGCTAATGCCCACCTGTAAGAATAACCACGGAGCACATGGCCTTTATTTCTATGTATTGTGCCACATGACCACACGGTAACCGAAGTATTCCGAAGTGACGTTTCCACTGTTTTGTGTTTTTTTGTATCTCACACCCTTATATACTTTTATCGTAAGAGCGTCCGTTATCTACGATGGAATATTCGATCAGAAGAAAATATAAAGCTGGTTCTAAATTAAACGTCGTTGAAGGGGCGAGCGAAATTGGTAACTGCACTGCTGCAACAAAATTCAATGTTGCAGCGCGAGGGGCTGTGAAGACGGAGTCGCTGCAGCTCAACAGGCTGCAGCAGCTGCACCAGGAGAAGCAGAGCCAAAATGGCCGAGGACCGGAAGTGTCGCTCTGAGGCGGGCACGGGATTGGTTGGTGTGTCTGGTGTGCCTGCCGATGATTGGATGGAGGCGGGCCTCAGGAATGTCAATCCTGTGTTGAAGAAGGACCCGATGGGGCCGGAGGAAGGGCCCCGCAGGGGGTGACCGGCGGATCTGCCTGACTGGAAGGTAGGGCAGCCATTGGATAATCCTTTGTGCTTGCCGGCGGCTCTGCGTGAGCTGGAGGAATGCCTGCAGCCCGCAGAGTCGCTTTTGCAGGTAATACGCGTCATCCGTAAAGGTTTGATGGAGCTGGAGGTGAAGGCGCTCGCGTCCGTGAAGATGCTGCGACAGTGGGCAGACCGGCGCGGCGCTGGAGGCTTCAGCCGGATGGACACGGCAGGGAAGGTAAGCGAAGCCATCCCCATAAAGAATAAGGGAGAATCTGCCGAAATTGGCTGTGATAACAACGATCAGCATCGAGTACATAGTTCTCCGACAGAAGATGCGTTGCGGGGGGCTGAGCGTGTGATGAGGGGAGAGACAGCGAGAGGGCTAGCAGGACACTGGCTGTTGTGTGCCCCAGGTCCTAGCGCCCTCCGCCCCGAGTCGGGCGCCACTCTACAGGGACGCAGATGGGAAGGAGTCTCTTTTTGCGCAATAAGGAGACTCAGACCGTCAGGGCGTCCCAGAGTGATAGGAGGAATCGAGGGGAGAATGCCAGTTTCTCTGACAGGACGGGACGTGTTGCTGGGTGCACACGTCCGAGGAATGGCAGTCCTCTGCGGAGGCAGAGGGAGAATCCTGGGCAGATGGAGGAGCCGCCTGCGAGAGCAGTCCCGGCAATGAAGAACGGACGGGCATGGAACCCACGGCGGAGGCACTGATCAGGCAAGTCGAGGGCTAGCGACGGAGGGAGGGGGGAGCACTGCAGGCGTAGAGGTCGAAGGGACGCCCAGTACGAGTGTCCAGGCAGCGCTTCAGGCCCTCCCTTTTGTTTCTTTGCAGGTTTGAGGCCCCAACGTGCTGTTAGACCTACCCCGTTGGGAACCTGCCCTCCTGGAATGGGCTGCTCCGTGGGGGGACTCTCCACTGGCGACCGGATGGTGCCCCAGCTGGCAGGGACTGTAGATGTGAGAGCGGTGCAGACCAGAGGAGCAATAAGGCCTCAGAAGGGGTGCCCGAAGTGGCACGTCCCAGTGTCCCGTGGTGGGCCCTGGGTATGGAGTAGGAGCCACTCCGGGGACATACTGCCCTCTCGGGATGTATCGCTCTGACGGACGGGTCTTTGCTGGCAGTGGGGCACTGTCACGGGCGGCTGGGGCTGGAGCCCAGCTGGGACGTCCGAGGGCACCGGAGGAGGGCTGGTGCCTCCACCCGACCACGAGGGGGCAACCGCCTTGATTTTGTTGGTGGCCTCGGGTAAGGGGCTTGGAAGTCCAACCCTGTAGGGGCCCGTGGCCACCGCCAGGTGGCGCTCCGGTGCCTGAAGAAACCTGGAGCTTCCTGGTGTGGCGGAAGTGCTGGGGGGAAGAGGAGCAGGAACACCCGGAGGACTTCCGGCTACAGAGTTGGTGCTTCCGCCACACGGGCTCCTCAGGAAGCACCTGGAGCCCGTCCGGGCGTACATAAAAGGGGCCGCCTCCCTGCAGTCGACAGCAAGAGTCGGGTGGAAGTGGACGGAGCTCAGAGGAGAGGAGTGGAGGCAGTCTGAGGACTGAGCAAGGCATTGTCGTGCGGCCAGGACTTGAAGGGGTGATTGGTGCTGCAGCACTGGGTTTGTGCACTTTATTCTGTAAGATAGTTGTAGATAAACACATGTGTGGTGAAACAACATGGCTACCTGTCTGTGTCCAGGCTGTACTCCACAATATACATATACATATATATATATATATATATATATATATATATATATATCAAAAAATCAAAGAGAATAGAATTACCTAATCATTCATACTTTACAAAAACAAAAGTTACAAAAACATAGGTATTAAATAGTATAAAAAGAAACTTGAGCCTGGCTACAACATAACACACAGAAAGGCACTATAGACCACTGGGATGGGAGGTGGCTCAATCGTGCCCCCCAACTCCAAACATGACTTTATGATCCCAGGGGGAGTGCACTCGCGGGTGACAGACTTTCCCCTCATGAAGCACACCGGCTCAGTTTCACTCCGACCCACTTAGACTCGTCTCCTCCGTTTCACACATCTGGTTTGCTTTTTGAGCAAAGAAGTGGAATCGTTTTCTTCATTATTATTTTTATTAGGACATGGAAAAATCCAATACAAGCCTCGTTTCAAATAAGGGTCTTTGCTTGAGCTATTAGCAGTTATTTCCTTCCTATTTCAATATTTGGGGGTCCTTTACCAAGTTTGGATTTTGTCAGCCAATCCACGATGACACCAGGAAGGCAGCAGGTCCAGACGGCATAACAGGGCATGTTTTTCAGATCCTGGCTGATCAGCTTACAGCGCACTGTTTACAGTAACCTTGGATCTCTCCTTAATCCAGTCTGTCGTTCCAACAGGCTTTAAACTGCCCACCCTTGTTCCTTTACCTGAGGTTACAAGTCCAGCCGGTCTGAGTGACTATCGTCCCGTCGGATTAATGCCTTCAGCAATGACGTTTTTGCCTGGGGGTGGCTACGGAAATTGAACTCAGGTGTGATACACCACAGTTAGGTTATTTTTGAACAAGGGGGCAATTACTTTTCACACAGGGCCATGTAGGTTTGGATTTTTTCTCCCTAAATAATAAAAACCATCATTTAAAAACTGCATTTTGTGTTTACTTGTGTTATATTTGACTAATGGTTAAATGTGTTTGATGATCAAAAACATTTTGTGTGACAAACATGCAAAAGAATAAGAAATCAGGAAGGGGGCAAATAGTTTTTCACACCACTGTATGTACATGTACTATTGGGTGGTCCAGATCTAATTATGCAATTTTCATTATGCTATAACTTATTAAGTTTATTACATAGAAAATCACCCGAAAAATCCCGGACCATCGAGAAGTGTGCAACCTGACGACATGAAGAATCGTCTTCGCGCCGAACTGGAATCATCTCAGCATAAATCAAAGTCATCCAGTCATCAATCTGTATCGGCATAATTAGATCTGGACCACCCTGTACTACCCACACCTCCCACATTCCATTTTATTTTTTCTAACTTACAGTGGCTGTAATAAAGCGATTTAAAAAGTTATTACAAATTTCATTTATAGAGCTGGTTTGTTTGTCACCAGCCTGTGATCTGATAGTGACGCGGTCCTGGACACCACTGCCCAGCTGGCCCCTAGGAAGTAGCTGAGAATTAATTATTAAGAGCTATGCTAGACTGGAGGTGCCCACCTCAGGGTGCTGTACAGGGGCCTTCAGCAAGCTAGCTATGCCACTGCAAGGAGGTATCCAAAAATAACTGGCAGCTGTACCTGGTGCTCAATCTTGACTTAGTTGCGAATTTTGCTTCTTGGTGAAGCACACTTACAGTACTCTGTGACATCCTGCCGAGTGGCGTTGCTCTGTATTGGTCATACGCCATTCCATGTCATTTTTTTTTGTGGTGCTTATTAAAATGCGTTGTCCGATTTTTGTGATGGGTGAGAGAAAGAACAGCGAGTCTGTGTTCAATTTTGTTTTCTCTTTGGAAAAAACAACTGCTGCTGAAACTGGAGTGATGCTTGAAACTGCTTTTTAAATGGGAAGCTTTAAGTAAAACTCAGGTCTACGAGTGGTTTTCACATTTCAAATGAGGGGAAATGTCACTTGAAGACCAACCAAGATCTGGCCGACCTTCCACAATTAGGAGTGACGAAAATCTTGAAAAAGTTCGCCATGTAGACTACAGAGATCGTCGTCAGATTGGAGAGATTTCGGAATTGACTTGTGTGTCTTGGAGTTCTTGCCATCCTCCCTACTTGCCTGATCTTTGCTCCATGCGACTTTTTCTTGTTCCCGAAAAAAAGAACTCAAAGGAAAGCATTTTTGTACCGTGGAGGAAGTCAAAGATAAATCGCTGCAGGCCTTGGACAAGGTTCCTCTTCAGCATTTCCAAAAATGTTTCCACCAATGGGACAAATGCATTTATTCACGTGGAGAGTACTTTGAAGGAGACTAATTAAAGCAAATTTTTTTGAAATTCCAGTTATTTCTAGGTACCCCCCTCATAATGCTCTTCTCTTTTTCACTCTCTCTTTCAAAAGATCTGGATCCATTACAGTTCATACGTCGCTTCAGTATATCCACAGAGGATGCCATCACCTTCATCCTTATACTGGCCCACCTAAACAAAATAGAGAGAGAATGATGTGCAAATGCTATTTATATATTATAGTTCAGCACTGAAGACAATAATCCCCTCTAAGATCATCACCAAGCTCTGGGACCTGTGTCTGAACACCTCATTGAAAAGCTGGATTTTAAACTTCCTGAAAAGCAGGCTCCAAGGTGGTACGAGAGGGTGGCCACACTTTATCATCCCTCACCCTTCTCAGCAGGACTCCACCAGGCTGTGTGCTGAGCCCTCTGCTGTTATCCCTATACACTATATGATGGCTGCACACGACCCTATAACACCCTGGTCAAATTTAATGATGTCATAGCTAGGGTGAGCCTGATCCATAGCAACAACAAGTGGACTTACCTGGATGACACCCTCCTGCCAAGTTGTCTGCCCTCCTGAGGAAAACTCATCCCTGACAGAGGAGTACTAGTATCATCCTTTTATCAGATTGGCCAGCCCAGCACTAACTCAGCTGTGGAATGGCCAATAGTGGGGAGGCGGCTTGTTGGCCGAGGTCTCCAGGACTCTGACTATGTTTGGCTGGTCTGACTCCTTGTCTACAATCTGGCCGTTATTCTACAATCAGCTGATGGGCAGACATTGCTCTTGTTCATTTATGTTAATTAGTTTTACTTTATGTTTGATTAGCCGTCCCCTGTGGCTCCACCCACATAGTAGTGAAACAGGACAGTGAGTAGGAACCTGCCCGGTTCCCCACTGCTGACGTCACACTTCCCCATTCCCTCAGCCTGCAGCCTCTGTCTCAGATTAGCACGAATATATCGCTCCTGCAAGCGAACTGTGATACTTAGTGTAATGAGAGAAGTTAACCGGAATGTTCAGGAAAATTCTAGAAAAAAAAAAACCTGCTCTAAATCCGTTAAGTAGTTCTCTCGTTCACTAGCTAAGCGGAGGTAAGGAACGCCCTGAGGCTGGCGCATGAGTGATGAGGGCCCCCCTACCCTCCACTCAGCCCGCTGCGTGTCTCTCAGATTCACGCAAATAAATCGGCACTGCAAGCGAACTATGATACCTAGAGTGATGAAAGACGTCGCAAAATCAACTGGAACGTTCAAGCAAATTTCAGAAAAAAACCCGATCTAAATCCATTAGGTGCTTCTCTTGGTAGCTAAACAGAGGTATGGAACACCCTGAGGCTGGTATGTTGTGAGTGAGGAGCCACCCCTCAGCCTGCTGCATGTCTCTCAGATTCACGCAAATAAATCGGCACTGCATGCGAACTACGTATGATACTTAGCGTGATGAGAGAAGTCACAAAATCAACTGGAATGTTCTAGCAAATTCTACAAAAAAACGACAATCTAAATCTGTTAAGTAGTTCTCTCGTGAAAAGCAGACAGACAAATAGACAGACAGACATTGGATTTTATATATAGAGAGATGTATTTGAACAAATTTCTGTCCAATTTTGTGATCATTCTGTTTTTAATGAGTGGTTTCATCTATTTTTGCATTTTGCCTTGAAGGTTGTTTCTCTGCTTTCCACCTTCCCTTGGTTGAGGAGCGTTGTGCAAAAAAAAAAAATTGTTTGTACTGCCTTGAAGGGTCCATAATAGATTGGCCATCTAGCTCTGTGAAGATGATTACTTGTGTTCTGTTTGGCGTGTTGTATTGACCCCATTTTGTGACACCCATTCTATGCTCAACCCACCTAGAAGGGGGTCTCTCTCTCTCTCTCTCTCTCTCTGAATTGCCATCTTCCATTTTCATTTTCCATACAAGGGTTTATTTTTTTGAAGTTCTTCTCTTGTTTTGGTGTCTATCAAAAAGCAGGGTCGGTTAAAGCCCATTGAGGCATTTGTTGTGTGATGGCCGGTAAGGGGGAGGCGGCTTGATGGCCGAGGTCTCCAGGACTCTGAACCAATCGGAATCCTATTATGTGATTTCATCTGCTCCATACTTGCAATATTTTTATTGCACTATTATATTGTATTGAGTATTACTCTGCGTATTGTATTGTATTGACCCTCTGTTTTTTTGACACTCACTGCACACCCAACCTACCTGGAAAGGGGTCACTCTTTAAACTGCCTTTCTCGAGATTTCTTCCATTTTCTCTCTAGAGGGTTTTTTTTTAGGTGTTTTTCCTTGTCCTCTGAGAGAGTCAAAGCTTGGCTGTCAAAAGGCAGGGCCTGTTAAAGCCCATTGTGACACTCCTTGTGTGATTTTGAGTTATACAAAAACAAATTGTATTGTATTATAGTTTATTGTATGATGTGGAGAATCTGTCACACTAGTGTCAGGTCAATAGTCTTATCCTGAATGTCAGCACAACAAAGGAGATGAGTGTGGACTTTGGGAGAAAACATTAGCGGCACTACCACTACACACTACAGGGTGAACAGTTTCAGGACCTAAACTGGTCCAAACACTCCGACACCTTGGTAAAAAAAGGCACAACAATGTCTTTACTACTTCCAGGATTTCAGGCTGTCTTCCCAATTACTAAAGAACTTGTACACATCCACCACTGAAATTATTCTAATAGGAAGTATCACAACACACAGCAGGACAACAAAGCTCTATGTAGAGTGGTACTGTCAGCTGACCACATCACTAGGTGAGCACTCCTTAACTTCCAGGATATGCAAAACAATACAATACAACATAATTTATTTTTGTAGAGCCCAAAATCGCACAAGGAGTGCCGTAATGGGCTTTAACAGGCCCTGCCTCTTGACAGCCCCTCGGCCTTGACAAGAAAAAACTCCCAAAAAAACCCCAGTAGGGAAAAAATAGAAGACACCTTGGGAAAGGCAGTTCAAAGACAGACACCTTTCCAGATAGGCTGGGCGTGCAGTGGGTATCAAAAAGAAGGGGGACAATACAACACAATACACAGAACAGAACAAATCCTCAATACAGTATAAAAAATAAAAATTTTACAAGTATCGAGCAGAATTTAACAGTAGATGATATCACATAATAAGATTTCGATTTGTTTAGAGTCCTTGAGACCTTGGCCATTAAGCTGCCTCCCCCATTTGACCATTCCATGGCTGAAACAGCTAATCTGATGACAAGACCCCTCTACCTGATGATTCCTGTGATCCTCCATCAGGGATGATTCTACCTTAGTCATTCAAAACAACTTAGCAGGTGGGCCGTGGCACCAAGTGCCACATTTGAGTATCAAGAAGAGAAACAGAATAGGTGAGGGTTAGTATCAAATTATAATTATCATGTTACTTATGTTTTAGTGCTAATGACTGACAACAGAGATGCAGTCTGTACAGTTAATTAGCAGCTCTAGTCAGGGTGTGCTAAACTGAAGTCATGAGTCTTCAGTCGGGATTTAAAGGCTGAGACCGAAGGGGCATCTCTTATAGTAGCAGGCAGACCATTCCACAGTTTAGGGGCCCTGTAACTAAAAGCTCGACCTCCCACTGTTATTTTATTAATCCTTGGAATCATAAGCAGACCGGCATCTTGAGATCTTAATGTGCGCTCTAAGTCATGATAAGCTCAGATAAGTAAGCCGGACCTCGGCCATTTAAGGCTTTATATGTTAAAAGGAGGATTTTGAAATCTGCCTTAAACTTAACTGGGAGCCAGTGTAAGGATTTAAGAACTGGAGTTATGTGTTCATATTTTCTTGTTCTTGTAATAATTCTTGCAGCAGCATTTTGGATTAACTGGAGGCTGTATAAAGAACAGTTTGAACAGCCAGTGAACACCGCATTGCAGTAGTCAATCCTACTAGAAATAAATGCATGAATTAATTTCTCAGAATCCTGTTTATTTAGAAAGCGCCTTAATTTCCTAACATTTTTAAGATGGAAGAAACATGACTTGGACAACTTTGTAATATGTGCTTTAAATGACATGCTAGAGTCAAAGATAACTCCTAGATTGCGGGCTGATTCAGTAAAATTAATGGGGATTCCAACTGAGTTAAATGATACAAAATATTGCTGTGATCAGCGTCATTCCCTCAAACAATTAACATCTCTGTTTTATCTGTATTTAAAGACAAGTAGTTCTCATCCATCCACTCCTTTAATTCACTAACACAACTAATTAAAGACAACATCAGAGAAACTTCATTTGATTTAAATGAAAGGTATAACTGGGTGTCATCTGCATACAAATGAAAATTAACATTATGTTTCCTAATGAGAGATCCCAGTGGAAGCATGTAAAGTGAAAACAGTAAAGGTCCCAGTACTGAGCCCTGCGGACACCATATTGAACTTCTGTGTATAATGATGGAGTACTGTCAGCACATTTCTGTACATATTGGAATCGATTTGATAAATAAGAACTAAACCAAGCGAGCACGGGGCCTGTAAGCCCAACATCATTTTCTAGCCTGTGCAGTAAAATAGAATGGTCAATGGTGTCAAATGCTGCACTTAAGTCCAACAACATAATTACAGTGGAGTTTCCTTCATCAGAGGATATCAGAATGTCATTTAGTGCCATTTCTGTACTATGACCAGTGAGGAAACAGGACTGGAATTTCTCAAATAATTTGTAATGCATAAGGTGTGACTGAAGCCACTTTTTCTAGTATTTTAGAGAGAAACTGTAAATTTGAAATAGGCCTATAATTATTTAATATGTGTGGGTCTAGGTCTGACTTTTAAGTAATGGTTTAATGACTGACACTTTTAGTGCTTCAGGTACTGTGCCATGCAATAATGAACTATTGATAATGTTTAGAATAGGGCTGCAAGAACATCCATTGCACTTTTTACTAGTTTTGTTGGCACTGGATCTAGGGAACAAGTAGTGGGCTTCATTTTAGAAATTAAAGTTAAGACTTCCTGCTCAGTTACAGGATTAAAATTACTAAAGTGCTGAATGCAATGTGCGGCAGGGTCTGCTAAGCTAGTATTTGGTTTGTACTGTGATGCTGAGATCTGGGATCTTATATTTTTAATTTTCTCATTGAAGAAGTTCATAAAGTCTGTACTGCTAATATCTGTTGGTATTTTGCACTGTTGATCTGAATTCCCATTTGTTAATTTAGCCACTGTTCTAAACAGTTTCAGAGGATTTTTATTATTGCTATCTATTATTGTAGGATAGTATTCTGAGCGAGCTTTAAAGAGAGCTTTTTATATTTTTTAACACTCTCTGTCCATGCAATTTGAAAGTAGTTTTGTTGTTCTCCATCTGCGCTCCAGTTTTTGACATTCTAATTTAAGAGCTTGAGTTTTTTCATTAAACCAGTGAGAGTTTCTATGTGCTTTGATCACTTTTTTTTTAAGGGGAGCCACTGTGTCCAGAGCATCTCTCAAGGTCACATTATAATGTGATGTTAGCTGATTTAAATTGTTTTCCACGCTTACAACTGATCTAAATGGTTGTAACGGTCGACCGAAATATGTGTATGTACCTGTAAGTTTGTACCTTTTCCCATACCTGTTTTTGGGGTATGCCTTTATGTTTAGAGCCGGCCTTTATACAGAGGGAGGGGAGAACCTGGCTTGGAGGGCCAACAGACTATACGGGGAGGAGCTATGCGAATGTAAATAGGTGGCAGGAAAAAAGGAAAAGAAAAGAGCTAGGAGAGAGAAGGAGGCCATAACAGAAAAAGGCACGAGGGAAAGGAGTAACACCTCTTGGATATCGTCAGGTGAACCCGCGTTCATTTCCAATCAAATTATTTTTTCTTTCCGGAGGACGGACTTGACGGGCTAACACAAGGAACAGTTAATCAGTACGTTTCCCAGAACAAGAGATATGGTCGGCATCTCATTCCCCACTAGAGACTGAGCTCAACTCTACCATACCGATAAGATTTAAAAGACTATAAATCCATTGTTTTTTTTTTGTTGAGATTCCATTTGCTCAAGTCTTTATTAGTAATTTATGTTTTCAAGTGTTTGTGTTGTGATTTGTGTGGGGAGGGGAAGCGCTGGAGCGCAATATTATGTATGTAAGGTTTTTTGTTGTTATTGTTACAGTGATCATGTGTATTGTCTTCCAATAATCATTTTTTCTTGACCCTGCTTTCACTGGTGTGTCTCTATAATTGAAGTGGTGTAGTAGAAAAGTAGTGTTGGTCACTCGTGTTCTGGATTATTTGTTTTCTTTTTCTTTTGCTGCTTCTCAAGGAGGGCATCACGTATTATAATCGTGCCGGATCTGAGAGCGGTCCATGGTTTTCCACAATTACACTCGACTTACTCAAAGTATCTACAAATTTTGAAGCAGAATTACAATCTTGATGTCGCACTGTCTTTTTTTTATCTGTGAGTGCGTTGGCAAGGGCAGGACTAAATTAAATGCAATTAAGTAGTGATCGGAAATAATTTCATTTAATGCAGTAATATTTTAATTTTACATTACAATCAACCCATCAGTACTACGTGACCATAATTTATAGCCAAATTAGATAAAAGGTTGCTAAATTCAATCATGAACAATGAATATGGCCCTGGTGGTCTGTAGATTAGCACTATAATTGTGTTGGAATCTGTTTTAATATTTCAAATGAATGCCTCAAAGGATGTAAAGTCATTAGTTTGTTTTAATTCGTTTGTTAGAATTAATTATTCCAAGGCCTCCTCCTCGACCACAATCTCTAGACTTCTGAAGGAACGAGTATCCATCTGGTGACGCCTCTGCTAGGAGAACAGTGTCACATTTACTAAGTCAGGTTTCAGTGAGAAGACGCAGATCAGATTTTGTACTTAATATAATATCATTTACCAAAACAGCTTTACAGCCAAGGGAGCGAATGTTCAATTAGCAGCATTTAAAACTGCATGATTCTTTCTGAACTGGTGATATCTACTGTACACCAAAGCAATGTTGGATCAGGGTGAAGAAAACGTTCAGAGATACAAGCCATTCCAACAATACTTCTGGCTGAAGACCAGAGAAATGGAGGAGGAATTTCTGTCCACAGTCCAACACCATCTTGAATAAGGAAAGTGGTTCTAATCCTTGTTTTATGTCCTTTATGTTCCGTTTTAGTTTTGTTAATGGTTTGCATTGTTTCTTGTTTTAAATAACAACAACAACATTTATTTATATAGCACATTTTCATACAAAAAAATGTAGCTCAAAGTGCTTTACATAATGAATAGAAAAATAAGGGACACAGTAAGAAAATAAAATAAGTCAACATTAATTAACATAGAATAAGAGTAAGGTCCAATGGCCAGGGGGGACAGAAAAAACAAAAAAAAACTCTAGACGGCCGGAGAAAAAAAATAAAATCTGCAGGGATTCCAGGCCATGAGACCGCCCAGTCCCCTCTGGGCAATCTACCTAACATAAATGAAACAGTCCTTTTTGTATTTATAGTTTTCACGGAAGGATTTGATGATGATGATGATGATGATCACATGGACTTCTGGCTTTTAGTCCATCATCGTATTGCTGTTGCCTTTGCCTTCTTTCTCTGTTGTTCATTTCATGTTTTCTGTGGTGGCGATCTGCTCCACCACCGCCTGATTAGGGCACCATGCAGTCCCTACATTGACGAATTGAAGGCCAGAGGTCGACATGACCATCATCATCATCAAATTTTTCCACGTGAAGCCTGTAAACCACGAGGACTGATTGAGATCATTGATATTAGGTAGAATGCCTTGTGAGGACTGGCTGAGTGGTCTTGTGGCCTCAGAACCCCTGCAGATTTTTTTTTCTTTCTGTCCTCCCAGCTTACTTTATTCTTTATTGTTTAGTATTGCTTAATCTTATTTTTACATTTTTTTATAAATGTTTCTTTCTTCATCTTCTAAAGCACTTTGAGCTACATCATTTGAATGAAAATGTGCTCTAGAAATAAATGTTGTTGTTATGCACCTTGTGTTTTGTGGGTGGTTCCACAAGGGGCAAGGTCACCTGCCAATCGCCGACAAGGACTGCCCACTGCTTTATATATCTGGTGGGTCTCCCACAGTTCCTGGTGGTTCATTTTGGTGAGGGTTTCTCCATGCATCTCCATGCTGTTGTGATTTTTTGAATTGTGGACCATTTTTGCTCTCCTCTTTGAATTCGCCATTGGCTCGTGTATTGGGACTTGGATTGCTGGCAACTCCTTTTTGCCTTGTGTGCTCTCCGGAGCTTCATGTATTTGCAGAGCTTTAAAGTACTAGGGTGTTGTACCATTTTAGCGATTATGAATGTAGTGAGAAGTGAAGCAAAATGACCCCTTTTATTGGCTAACTTAACAGATTACAATATGCAAGCTTTTGAGGCAACTCAGGCCCCTTCTTCAGGCGAGATGTCAAGATTACATTTGAGTTGCCTCGACATAGTGTAATCTGTTTAGTTAGCCAGTAAAAGGGGTCATTTTGCTTCACTTCTCACTACAAAGATTTAAATAAAATGACTTTTTTTATTTTATAACGATTCAGTGCTTGCCCTTATTACTAGCCAGGGTTTTATGGTGATATCCCCCTCTAGTGGTCATTATTGGAAGTGTTTGGAACTATTTAGTGCTTGGGATTCCAAGTTCATGACAAAAAGATGGTGCCCAATTGTTAACTCTCCTACGTTAAGTCAATTTATTTATTTATGTTCATGATTTTTGATGTTTATAAAGCCATGCATCATTATTATTATTATTATTATTATTGTCCTGTAATTTCGTTTTTAGACACACAGTCATTGGAACCAAGCAACTGAGCATGTGCATTCATTTTGTACTGGATGTATAATTTCTATATGACAAATTAATTTTAATTTGATTACAACAGCATACCCCACCCCAAGGCACTACACAGACCAACATAGGCACATCAGTAGCTAGACCAGTGGGGGGCGTCCCCCTTTATTCTTCCACATTTTCTTCTTCCATTTCTTTCACGCCGTCTAGACGTGTTCTAAGTGTAGGACAGTTAACCCTCCAAACTCCCCCCCAACTGACAGGACTGCACAGACGCTGATAACGTATTCATTTCCCACCTCCTGGGGGCTGCCATACTAGAGCTAATTGATTTGTCCCATCCTGTCATACAGGCTCAAGTGCCGGGAGCAGCTGTGGCCCCCCTCTGCCCTGCTCCTGTCAGATACACTTGTTTCCTGCAATCCGGAGAAGAAAGAGAAAGGCACTCTCTTGGTGGGCTCCATCCGGCTCCTGTAATTCGTCTTGATGTGTGCTGCTGGAGGAGGCATTTGGGGAGGGTGATGTGTGAAGAGGTTGAACAGAACAAGGCAGGAAAATGGAAACATCTGTGAGGTTTGGAATTACAGCCCTACCGGTACTGCCTGCAGTCCCTCAGCCACCAGGGGTCCACAATCCTAATGTAAGGAGGGTCTGCTTCTGTTAAACAGTCATGCTCCTCTTCCCCTCTGAATGATGCCCACTGGCATTTGACAATGAATGACTTGTTAGTGTCATGCTCTAAGGCACTCAGAACGGTGAAATGGGATGCAGGATGCAATGAATGAACCAGGCAGTCAAAGAGAAAGGTCATGTGAGGAACAGGAGAAAGAACAAAGTCAACAAAGAAAACGCAGGTCAGAAAGGACTGTGGTTCAAACCAAATCACAACTCAAAGTCAAGAACAGGAATGATTTCAAAAGCCAGAGATCCACAATAAAGAGAGTCGCAAATCACAGTATTTGATCCAAATCTCAGATACAAAATATCCATCGAGACGACCTTTCAACCCTTCATCAATGATCGCTCCATGCCCTAATCTGAGAGGCATTGCCCCTAGCAACCAGTACCCACATCGTGATGACAGAAA
This sequence comes from Polypterus senegalus, assembly GCF_016835505.1. Taxonomy (NCBI): domain Eukaryota; kingdom Metazoa; phylum Chordata; class Cladistia; order Polypteriformes; family Polypteridae; genus Polypterus; species Polypterus senegalus. The sequence continues at coordinate 137,255,590 of NC_053167.1, read as the reverse complement.
CTGCAAAATGTTGGTGCCCATTGTCAAAACACAATGACCTTAAAATGCACTTCTATCTCAAAGTCAAAAAATATGCTCTGAAAAGTCTCAAATGACACTCAAAATGCCCCACTAGGGAAGGGATCACCGTCAACCCCTGGCTTGTGCAGAGCAAGGCAATGAAAAATCCTTAAGAAAAAAATATTTGAAGAGATGAAAAGAAAACAAAAAGAGTTAACAAGAGCAAAAAAAAAAAGACAAAAAGGACTTCCCTAAGTCCCAAATGGAAATCTGTCAAATAAATGGAGCAAAAAATCTGAGAAAATTGCAAGACCAACATCCACCAGAGTGCATTCGAAACGGAACACAGAGGAACGTCACTTCCCAGCCTGTATTTATTGGCTGGGGGGTGGTCCCTTATCAATGCCAGAAGGGGGTTCCGCCTCCCGAGGATCCACCCACAAACTTCAAGGAACATCAGAGAACATAATTGCACACATATAAACAAAATGACTAGAATATACATAATTTGACAAATAAAATAAATAAACATAGATAGATAGACTTGTTTTCTCCCGTTAGGGGTTTGCCACAGCAGATCATCTTTTTCCATATCTTCCTGTCCTCTCCATCTTGTTCTGTCACACCCATCACCTGCCTGTCCTCTCTCACAACATCCATAAACCTTCTCATAGACCTTCCTCTTTTCCTCTTCCCTGGCAGCTCTATCCTTACTACCCTTCTCTCATTATACCCCTCATCTCTCCCCTGCACATGTCCAAACCAACACAATCTCGCCTCTTTGACTTTCTCTTCCAACCTTCCAACCTGAGCCAACCCTCTAATGTCCTCATTTCTAATCCTGTCCATCCTCATCACACCCAATACAAATCTTATCATCTTTAACTCTGCCACCTCTAGCTCTGTCTCCTGTGCCACCGTCTCCAGCCCATATAACACAGCTGGTCTCACTAACTTCCTATAGACCTTCCGTTTCACTCTTTCTGATACCCATCTGTCACAAATCACTCCTGACACTCTTCTCCACCCACTCCACCCTGCCTACACTCTCTTCTTCACCTCTCCTCCACAATCCCCATTACTCTGTACTGTTGATCCCAGGTATTTAAACTCATCCACCTTCGCCAGCTCTACTCCCTTCATCCTCACCATTCCACTGACCTCCCTCTCATTTACACACATGTATTCTGTCTTGGTGGTCCTACTGACCTTCATTCCTCTCCTTACTAGAGCAGATCTCCTTCTCTCCAGGGTCTCCTCAACCTGCTCCCCACTATCTCTAGAGATCACAATGTCATCAGCAAACATCACAGTCCATGAAGACTCCTGTCTAATCTCTTCTGTCAACCTGTCCATCACCATTGGAGATAAGAATGGGCTCAGAGCCGATCCCTGATGTAATCCCACCTCTGTCACTCCTACCACAGACCTCACCACTGTCACACTTCCCTCCTACATATCCTGTACAACTCTTACGTACTTCTCTGCCACTCCCGACTTCCTCCTACAATGCCACAACTCCTCTTGAGGCACCCGATCATATGCTTACTCCAGGTCCACAAAGACGCAATGCAACTCCTTCTGACCTTCTCTATACTTCTCCATCAACATCCTCAGAGCAATATCAGTGAATATGAATATAATTCTTTTTTGGACGTTTGTTCCTTTACTATGGATCTAGTTCTAAACTTCTTCTCAGAGTAAAAAAAGGGAAATGTTTATCGCAATTGTCACACATGAACGTCAGTGGAATGGCATTCAGGTTCTTTCCTGGTATTTGATACCACAGCAGCCTGAGAGGGGGTACTACCGCTAACTGTGTCATCTTCCTTTGCCCCCACAGAAACTGCCTAGTGAGAGAAAAATGACTCCAGTGAAAAACCACCCAATGAGGGCAATTGACTCCGCCCCTTCCCAGGACCATAAAAGCCCAGCCGTCCGGAAGGAGGTGTCACTTGTTGACCAGAAAGCAGAAGAGATGGAGTTCCTTCAAGCCCAGAACAAAGCCTTTTTAAAGAAGCCTTGACAGAAGCCTTGTTTGCATTGGCATCATCGAGTGCTGTTTCATTTACAGATTTCAAGTAAACAGGGAGAGATGGGTTGGCACCCCAACATTTAACATGGTTTTCAACCTGTCATTACCTGGGTGATCACACAATGAAGAATATTTAGTCAGTGATTTATTTATTTTTTTCTATTACAATCAATAACATTTGGGCTCTAAAACATTAAATTGTAGCACATACTTAATATTTCAGATGTTTTACACAGATATTCTCATTTGTTATATACTTTTGCCTTATGAAGTCTTACTTACTTAGACTTAGGTGGCAAGCGATCGCCATTGAGCTCGGTCAGCAGCAGTGGCATCAATGCCGGGGCCGGCTCTACGCTGGGGCAAGGGGGGGGCAATGCCCCCTTAAACAAACATCCTGCCCCCTTAAATCAAACTTTTAGAAGCTGAGAGAGAAAATAATAGATTACCCACAAACTGAATATGGACAAGATGTACTACAGTAGCTGAAAAATCCACTGGAAAAGGCACAAATGAGATGATAGGCTTCACCTCTTGTTCGCTCTTTCCTATGGCGTTATTTCAGTGCCACTATTCTGAGCGCACGTAAAAAAATATTTCAAGTGCAAGTGTTGCATTTTGAGGAGAAATTTATTTTGAGCGTACAAAAGCTGAATTTGAGTGAACAAAATTCATTGCTGCGTGCAAAAAATGTATTTCAGTGTTTGCGCTTATCCATATACACACACACAATAGCACCCCTCTCGCTCAGTTTTTCATTTGCGCTTGCTGCAATGTGTTGCTTAGCTCACAACATTCTCTGCTGCAAGCGCTCAACTCTCTGTACACCGTTATAAGTGTGCCACAAAACCAACCAATCACAGACTTGGTTTCAAAAATTCTGATTGGCTCTTATGGTCTCCAATCAGCTCGCTAGCTGCTGCATTCCGGAAACAGTCAGTTGGCATAGTTGTATAATGCAACTACATTATACTACACCAACGATAGTCTTAACAAATAATATATTTTAAAATAAAATAATTAAAGATATTATCCGCAAATTGGGGTTTAATTAAGTATAGCTGGATTTAGCTACATTTCGGACTGTTTCCGGAATGCAGCAGCTAGCGAGCTGATTGGAGACCGTAAGAGCCAATCAGAATTTTTGGGCTCCATGGGACTGCAGAAACCTTGAGACATGATGCAGCGGGTAATGATGATGACATTGCTTCAGGTATTTTTCTAAAACTGATGGAATATACCTTAGAGAAGGATGAGAAGCTAGCAAGCATTGCTAAGGGTGTCCCATAAAATGCAAAATACACATCTAAGGATATCCCAAATGAAATTATCCAAACACTGGCTGACATGGTGCTTGGAAAGGTCAGGAAAAAATATGAAAGTGCTGATTCTGCAGGGTTTTGCCTCAAAAGTGATGGGACCAGGGATAGGTGCAATGTGGAAAATGTGTCTGTGATAATACGGTTTGTCAGAAATTCCATGCCAGAGGAGCATCTTATTGGGTTGCTTGACTTGCAACAACTTGATGCAGAGTACATCACCTCTGAGATCCTGTTACACCTTTGTGTTGCTGGCTACAGTGCTGACAGTATACTTAACCAGTGTTATGATGGGGTTAGAGGTGGGGTACAAGCTCTGCTCCAAAAGAAGCTTGACAGATATGTCCCATACATCCACTGCTACAACCACCAACTGCACTTAGTGGTTCTGCATGCCATGCAGAGTGAGCCGTGTGCAAAAGATTTTTAGCCTATCTAGTTCACTCTACAACTTTTTTCACCACCACTATGTGCTCAATAAACATGATGCCCCTTGTCTAAAAAGGCTGCTTGAGACCAGATGGACAAGCCACTATGAGGTGACAAGGTGCACTGTGGACAATCAAGAACAAATCCTTAATATCCTATCTGAGATGACAGAGGATGATGATGTGCACCGAGGCATGAGGCCTGCTATGCCAAATTAAAAGGCATCACTTCTTTGAGATTGGAAAGCTCCCAGTGCGGGTGCTTGGTGTCTTGAAACCAGCAAATGCTATTCTACAGTCTCAGTCAGTTGATCTGTGCAGTGCTTCTGAGGTTGTTAGTGCAGCACGGGACTCTTAAAAAACATCCGTGAGGATGACTGTTGGGGAGTGTCATCTCCTGCTGAGGATGAGTCACATCCAACAAAGAGAAGGAGAACAATGAGCAAACACCTGGGTCAAAGTGTTGTGCTCTCAACTTTGGGCCATACAGACTCTGGTGACCCTACCATTTCCCCCCATCAGTCTCTGAAAAGATCCCTGCTCAACATCCTTGACAGGGCCATTTCAGAAATGGAAACTAGATTTTCACACAAGAATATTGACCTGATGAGAGCCATATCTAGTCTTGCACCCAAATCTAGTGCATTTCTAGATCCCACCCTGTTGCACCCTCTGGCTGTGATGGCTGGCACTGTAGCAGATGTTGTAAGTCTGAAAAATGAAGTTCTTGTGGCAAAACAGATGCTGCTCAAAAAATGTTCAAAGGAAACAGACCTGTCCACTGTGTGTAAACTCCTGCAGGAGCACAAGGAAGCCTTTCCTGAGTTGCATGTAACAGCCCTGGTCATTGGTGTGTCTTCAGCATCGTGTGAAAGGTCCTTCTCCACTTTGTCATGGGTCCTAACCCCTTATTGTCACACCATGTTACGTAAAAGAAAGAGGAATTTGGTGATCTTGGCCCATGAGAAGTCCATAACATATAACTTGAATATGATGAATTTGTAAGAGTTTTTTGCAAAGGGAAACAGGAGACTGTTGTTGTAGAGTGGATTGAGGAGAAAGGAGAGCGGAGCTGTTCAGTTACAAACAGAGAGTTCAGTGGCTTACAAAACAAACAAGACAAAAAAAGAAGAAAAAAGTTCAAATGTTCTGTTCTAAATCTGTTGTGTTCTACAAATTAGTTTGAGAATTGTAGGAAAAGACACGGTGAATTGTTTTTTTTTAATTACTATGCCAACCCTTTTTAGTTTTGTAAATATTGGCTATATTGAGAGGTCTTATTTTATTCTTACTTTATTTTGCAAATTTATTTGAGAATTAGGCCATCCAATTAAGATAAATTTTATGTTGTTGGTTGTAAAGATCTGGATGGATATTTTATTTTATTCTTTATTTTATTTTTTTATTTTTCAAGACTTGGTGAATTGATTTTTTTTTATAACTTGGCCTACCCTTTTTAGTTTTGTTAGTATTGGCAATAGTGAGAAGTGTTATTGTTGGGTTCGAATATATTTGATGTAGGCCATAAAATTAAGGTAAATGTCATGTTTTTAGTTGTTATAATTTGATGAGGAATATTTTATTTTACTTTTGTAACCCCTACTGAGGGGTTGCCATCTTATTGTGGTCAGGGGGTTTGCGTGCCTCAGTGACCCTAAGAGCTACACCAGCAGAAGCTTAGCCTTCAGGTGGGACACCCAAGTTGGACAGGTCTTAGGGTAGAGGCCTGATGAAGTGCAATCCAATGACGTGACAAAAACAGTAATCCAGAGCACCCCCACCCCTTTCCCGCCTCCGTCGTCACCATGTGCCCCCTTCACATTTCTGTCTGCCCCCTCATATATGCCTGTCTAGAACCGGCCCAGATCAATGCCGTCCCATGCCAAGTTGATTGCACGAAGGTCTTTGAGAAAGGTGTGCCTCTGGGTTTGCCTCTGGTTTCCATGCACTGGCATAACACAGCATGGCCACTTTTGGTAGGCATTTTGGGGGCATGAGGAGACTGTAGCACACAAAACGAAACTGGGGTTCAGTGACAGTACAGGCTAGAGGGTGAATGGCGATTTAACGATATATTTCTTCATTTCTGATGTGGTCACGGAATGAGATATGAAGGATCGAGTAAATCATCACATTTCTTATGGACATCCCAAATTAGGGCAGCTTATGCTAATTCAGACTTTATGAACATTAGAATATTACAACATTAGAACACGCCATTCAGTCCAACAAAGCTTGCCAGTCCTATCTACGTCATTCTTCTAAAAAAAACATCAAGTCAAGTTCTGAAAGTCCCTAAAGTCTTGCTGTCTACCACACTACATGGTCGCCTATTCCAAGTGTCTATCGTTCTTTGTGTAAAGAAAAACTTCCTAATGTTTGCATGAAATTTCCCCTTAACAAGTTTTCAACTGTGTCCCCGTGTTCTTGATGGACTCATTTTAAAATAACAGTCTCGATCAACTGTGATAATTCACTTCGTAATTTTAAACACTTCAGTCATGTCACCTCTCAATCTTCTTTTGCTTAAACTGTAAAGGCTCAGCTCTTTTAATATTTCCTCATAACTCACCCGCTGTAGCCCTGGAATCAGCCTCGTCGCTCTTCTCTGGACCTTCTCTTGTGCTGCTATGTCCTTTTTGTAACCTGGAAACCAAACCTGCACACAAAACTCCTGATGAGGCCTCACCAGTGTGTTATAAAGCTTGAGCAGAGCCTCCTGTGACTTGTACTCCACATATCAAGGCGCTATATAACCTGACATTCTGTTAGCCTCCTTAATGGCTTCTGAACACTGTTGAGAAGTTGATAGCATAGAGTCCACTATAACTCCTAAATCTTTCTCATAAGGTGGACTCTCGATTTTCTGACCGCCCATTGTGTATTCAAACCTCACATTTTTACTTCCTATGTTTAATTCTTTACATTTACTGAAATTAAATCTGCCCAAACCTGTCTGCAGTCCTTCTGTGATGATATAACAGAATCCCAATTATCTGCTAATCCACCTATCTTGGTATCATCAGCAAACATAACCAGCTTGTCACTTATTCCTATCCAAATCATTTATAAATATTAAAAATAGCAGCGGCCCCCACACTACCTCCTGCTGGTCACCACTCTTATCATCAGCCAGTTCTGATGAGGTTCCTCACACAGCATCACTCTCTGTTTCCTGTGTCTCAGCTAATTCTGCACCCATCTAAAAACTTCACTATGAACTCTCACTTCTTTTAGTTTGATGCCCAGTGTCTCATGTGGCACCTTATCAAATGCTTTCTGAAAGTCCAGATAAATCATATCATCTGCTCCACTCTGCTTGTATCCTTTAGTTGCTTCCTCATAGAATTCCAGCATGTTAGTAAAACATGGTCTCCCTCTTCTGAACCCATGCTGACTGTTCAGTAAACTCCTGTCCTTGCCATGTGTTGCTCAATCTGATCCTTAATAATTCCTTCCATTAATTTTCTTGTGATGCACGTTAATATTACTGGCCTGCAGTTGCTCTGATCCTCCTGGTCCCCCTTAATATATAATGGAATGATATTTGCCATTTTCCAGTCCTTCAGAATCTCTCCAGTGGACAGTGACTTCCTAAAAACATGTGTCAAAGGTTTACATCTGCACTCACTAGCCTCCTTAAGAACTTGAGGGTAAATATTATCTGGTCCTGGGGCCTCATGTATAACGCCGTGCATAGAATTCGCACTATAACATGATGTAAGGACAAAAGCTAAAATGTGCTTACACACAGAAAAATCTAGATGCAGAAATCTGTGCATAATCCAACTTCCATGTTCTTCCGCTACATAAATCCCGGTCAGCGTGAAAAGTAATGTTTGTGCACGCGCTTTTTGTCCTGCCCCAACTCCTCCCAGAATTATGCCTCTATGAATATGCAAATCAATATAAATAGCCCTTAAGCTCAGCCTTCTCTGAAAAGACAATGGGAAAAGCACGGGGGAAAAGTGGAGGCAAAAAAAAAACAGTGGTTTAAACAACAAAAGGAAGATGATCGAGTCACATTGAGTGTCGGAGAAACTTGAAAGCTCAAGTCCTCAAAGTCGCACAGTAGCCGAAATAAAAAAGAAGTTGTCAGATATCAAAGTCGCCGTGAAAATGCGAGTCGTAGCCCACCGTCTGAGTGTCATATGAAAGCTTATTAGGGTACAGAGAAAATAAAAATAGGCACACAGTGGGGAAAAAGCACGAAATGTCAACTTTAATCTCGACATTTCCACTTTAATCACGTAGTTTATTTTGTCATTAAAGTAGAACATCATAAACTTCATCTTAAAATCGTTTAATTAACCAGTTTCTCAAATCACATCGTAATTAAAGTAGCACGTTAAATGATTTGTTTTGTATTTGATCTTCTATGTGCTCTGTGTATGTGAATCACTACTTGCTTCTTAAACCGGCTCTCTTCCTCCGACAGGACACAGAGTCCATTACATTCGTGATATTACAGCTCTCTGAATAATTAAAATACTGAGATGTATAATTGATATCATTTTCATGATGATTGGAATGAAAGCATGTTATTAAACATGGGAACACGGTGTCGGTACTGTCTCTTTCAAACGTACTAACCCCCAATTCCTGTCCTTACTTTTCTTTCCCCAAATACCCAATCGCCACACAATCAGCTCTGTAATGGACGTTAAGCCATCTGTAAGCTTACAACGCTGATTCTTCAAAACTTTTAAGGAACCTTAAAATATCTTCATAGTACGTGTTTAATGATTCTATCCATCTATCCTTCCAGCATACAGCAAATCAATCAGGATCAATCTGTGAACTAGCTAGTGCTGCGGCACCCTGTCCTCACATGTTTAATTATAAACGATACAGATTATTTAAATTAAGTTAGTTTTATCTGTATAATATAATCAACATATTTTGATATATTTCATCTTAAAAATGATATCATCATCATATGTGAATACGCGTTTTATAAAGTAGTGCATGTTGTGCAATATTATACCTGAAGTGCAAGTTTACAGTGAGGTGATTGTACTTATAAGTCCAAACAGTTCTACAAGGAGCAATTGATTGAGTGCATTTAAAGTTCTTGGGATTAAACTGTTTGTGAACCGCGAGGTCCGCACAGGAAAGTCTCTGAAGCTTTTTGTCGTGGCTGAGACAGCGTGTCCTTAAAGCTGTATACCGATAATTCTCTTTCTGATCAGCTGCTGCTGTGATTCACACTCAGATACAGTGATATAAATACTCCGAGTCGTGCAGTGAGAGTAATATGGAAAAGATGATCCGCTGTGTCAACCCCTAACGGGAGCAGCTGAAAGAAGAAGAAGAAGAAGTGAGAGTAACAACGCTAAAGCAGTTCTGGTATTTGGAATAGTTTGACCATTCTGTGGACCATTATATTGTTACAAGTTAATTACAATCAGATGCGTTACACTAATAAACAATATGCGGTTAATTTCAGTGTATTTATAAGTGTAAGCCGCGTCAGGAATGGGCGTCTAAGAAATAAAGGGTAACCACACAGGAACAGTAGCACTGCTTTGACGCTGGGTGCCGCCAGTCTGCCAAACTGACCGGAGAACTTGCGTACGACAAGGTATGAGGTACCGTGGAAATGTGCGTGGCTTACGCCAAGTTTCGGTTTTATACATCGCGATTTGAATGTGGAAATGGGAGTACGCAACATTTCTGTGTATACGCACCATTTGTATAGTTAGGTCCATAAATATTTGGACAGAGACAACTTTTGTCTAATTTTGGTTCTGTACATTACAACAATGAATTTTTAAATGAAACAACTCCAATGCAGCTGAAGTACAGACTTTCAGCTTTAATTCAGTGGGTTGAACAAAACGATTGCATAAAAATGTGAGGCAACTAAAGAATTTTTTGAACACAATCCCTTCATTTCAGGGGCTCCAAAGTAATTGGACGATTGACTCAAAAGCTATTTCATGGGCAGGTGTGTTCAAGTCTGTCGTTATGTCTTATTGATTAAGCAGATAAAAGGCATGGAGTTGATTTGAGGTGTGGTGCTTACATGTGAAAGATTTTGCTGTGCGGTCAAAGGAGCTCTCCATGCAGGTGAAAGAAGTCATCCTTAAGCTGCGAAAACAGAAAAAACCCATCCGAGAAATTGCTACAATATCACGAGTGGCAAAATCTACAGTTTGGTACATCGTGAGAAAGAAAGCAAGCACTGGTGAACTCAGCAACGCAAAAAGACCTGGACATCCACAAAAGACAACAGTGGTGGATGATCGCAGAATCATTTCCATGGTGAAGAGAAACCCCTTCACAACAGCCCACCAAGTGAACAACACTCTCCAGGGCTTGGTCGGCGTATCGATATCCAAGTCTACCATAAAGAGAAGACTGAAGAATAAAAGTAAATACAGAGGGTGCACTGCAAGGTGCAAGCCACTCATAAGCCTCAAGAATAGAAAGGCTAGATTGGACTTTGCTAAAGAACATCTAAAAAAGCCAGCAGAGTTCTGGAAAAACATTCTTAGGACAGATGAGACCAAGATCAACTTCTACCATAATGACGGCAAGAAAAAAGGATGGAGAAGGCGTAAAACAGCTCATTATCCAAAGCATAGCACATCATCTGTAAAACACGGTGGAGTCAGGCAGTGTGATGGCTGCCAGTGGCACTGGGACACTCGTGTTTATTGATGATGTGACACAGGACAGAAGCAGCCGAATGGATTCTGAGGTGTTCAGAGACATACTGTCTGCTCAAATCCAGCTGAATGACGTCCAATTGATTGGACGGCATTTCATGATACAGATGGTCAATGACCCAAAACAGACAGCCAAAGCAACCCAGGAGTTTATTAAAGCAAAGAAGTGGAATTTTTTTCAGTCACCTGATCTTAACCCAACTGAGCAGGCATTTCACTTGTTGAAGACTAAACTTCAGACAGAAAGGCCCACAAACAAACAGCAACCGAAAGTAAAGGCCTGGCAGAACATTAAAAAGGAGGAAACGCAGCATCTGGTGATGTCCAGGAGTTCAAGACTTCAGGCTGGCATTGCCAGCAAAGGGTTTTCAACCAAGTATTAGAAATGAACATTTGATTTCCAGTTATTGAATTTGTCCAGTTACTTTTGAGCCCCTGAAATGAAGAGATTGTGTTCAATAAATGTTTTAGTTGCCTCACATTTTTATGCAATCGTTTTGTTTACCCCACTGAATTAAAGCTGAAAGTCTGCACTTCAACTGCATCTGAGTTGTTTCATTTAAAATTCATTGTGGTAATCAATGTACAGAACCAAAATTAGAAAAACGTTGTCTCTGTCCAAATATTTATGGACCTAACTGTACATGAGGCCCCAGGTGATTTGTTTGATTTCAGCCTATTTAATCTGAGCTATACTTTTTATTTTATTTTATTAATTTTATTGTAATCATTCCTTACAGATAGATCAATTTTTACAAAAAAAATAGGATTGAAAAACAAGTCTCCCCCAGAGAGAGAGAGAGGAAGGCCAACGGAGGCTTGTAAACTTACCTAAATTGATGAGTTTGATAAGCCAATAGAGATGAATGGAGGAGAAAAAGGAATGCGGAGATAATTGCTTCCTCGGTGCTTTAAGAGCTTATTCTAAAATATTATTCATTAGATCCTGCCATGTTTTGAAGAAAGTCTGTACAGATCCTCTAACTGAGTATTTGATTTTTTCCAATTTCAAATAGTATAACACATCTGTTTCCCACTGACTTAAAAGATGAAGAGTTAGGATTCTTCCAGTTTAGCAAAATAAGTCTGCGTGCCAAAAGTGTAGTGAATGCAATCACAGTTTGTGTGTCCTTCTCCACTTTAAACCCATCTGGAAGAACACCAAACACAGCTGTTAGTGGTTTAGAAGGGATTGTGACCCCAAGGCTCACTGAAAGGCACTTCAAAATTTTGGTCCAGAATGACGTTCATTTGGTGCAGGCCCAAAACATGTGACCCAGTGAGGCTGGGACTTGATTGCAACGTTCGCAGGTTGGATCTCATCCTGGAAACACTTTGGAGAGTTTTAGGCGAGACAGATGTGCTCAATATATAATTTTGAGTTGAATAATTGTATGCTTTGCGCATATGGAACTTGAGTGAAGGCTCTGCATTGCTACCTTCCAATCCTTTTCTGATAAATTGATTAAGAGATCTTTTTCCCATTGTCCACTTGGATCTTTAAAAGGGAGGGACTGTAAAATAATTTTATATATTGCAGAGATGTTGTCTAAGTCCTTGAAATTGAGCAATATTTTTTCTGGCATGGAGGAGGGTGCAAGATGAGGAAAATCGAGCAGGTTCTGTTTAACAAAGTTCCTAATTTTAAGATAGTGAAAGAAATGTGGAGCTGGAAAGTTAAATTTGGAATGTAATTGTTCATAGGATGCAAAGATGTTGAGCTGTACTTCTGCCTCTACAATTTTCACATCCTTCATTACCTCCTTAGTAGTCCCAGTTATCCACTTCCTCACTTGTGAAGATCTCAGAAAAATTCAAGTTTAGGGTATCAGCTATTTCACTGTCTGTATTTTTTAATCCTCGTTTACTATTCCTGATGCACTTCACCTCCTCCTTGAATGTTCTTTTTCTACTGAAATACTGAAAAAAGTCTCTTAGGGTCTTCTTTCACCTTATCTGCTATATTCATCTCCAATTGTCTTTTAGCCTCCCTGATATCCTTCTTAATGGTTGCCCTCATGTTCTCATATGCTCATTTTGCAATCATTAGCCTTATAGACCTTATAAAGCAGTTTTTTCCTTTGCAGCTTCTTTTTTAAATCTTTATTAATCCACTGTGGAGTTTTTTTTCAATTTCTCGTTAATTCCAATTTTAGGTCTGTATCTGTCCTGCTTTACATGTAAAACATTTTTAAACCTGTTCCACTGCACTTCTACTGTCTCCACAATTAAAAGCTCATCCCAGTTGTGACAATGGAGGTTTTGCTCCATGCTCTCATCTGGCTTCTGGGAATGTCAACGATGAGCTAACCACGAGCGTCGAACTCCGGGCCTGGAGGGCCGCAGTGGCTGCAGGATTTCATTCTAAGAGTTCACCAGTTTTCACTGCTAATTAACTAATTTTCCCTTCATTTTAATATATAGATAGATAGATAGATAGATAGTAGTGATGGACTTTTGAGTCTCGTTCAGCAAAATGAACAAATCATTTTTCGAGTCATTTCCGGCTCAGACTGCATACTAGGTTAAGCTTATGGGGCTGTCACGTGATGAACGAACGAATCAAACACGAAGACTCGAGAGATGAACTAATCAATTCTGTTTCAGGCTCAGACTGCATAGGTTAAGCTTATGGGGCTGTCACGTGATTAATGAACAACTCGAAAAACCCAAAAACTCGAAACAGGTGAATCAATTCCAATACAGAAACTATAGGAAGTTGCAAATGCTGAGCGACTGAACGAATCACTCCCACGAGACGACTCGTTCTTCCCGAGTCACATTAAAGATTCGTTGAAAATGAACTAATCGTTTAAGAACGACCCATCACTAATAGATAGATAGTAAGATAGATAGTAAGATAGATAGATAGATAGATAGATAGATAGATAGATAGATAGATAGATAGATAGATGTGAAAGGTACTATATAATAGATAGATAGATAGATAGATAGATAGATAGATAGATAGATAGATATGAAAGACACTATATGATAGATAGATAGATAGATAGATAGATAGATAGATAGATAGATAGATAGATAGATAGATAGATAGATAGATAGGGCCACACGGCACGTGTTCAGTCTCTTCCTGTGCATTCGTGCATTCCGTGTGCAGAGAGAGAGAGACAGACAGACACACACACAAAGACAGACACACAGGCGCGCGAGAGATAGACACACACACACACACACACACACACACACAAACGCGCACGCGCGCGTGACAAACAGACAGACACACACAGGCACGCATGAGACAGACACACACAGGCGCACGTGAGACAGACACACATACAGGCACGAGAGAGAGACAGACAGACAGACAGACAGACACACACACACAGGTGAGAGAGAGACACACACACACACACACAGGCGCGCACGTGCATTGTTGCAATGTTACTTTTCTTGGTTATTTATTAAATTACGGATTTTTTAAATGTTCATTTTTTCCCTGTGCTTAAAACTCATTAAAAAAAAGTGTTTTTAATGAGCGGGTCGTAAGGCTTAGTGCTATTCAATGTTTTTTTATTTAGTTTACTATTACGCTGTGCATTCAATGGTATAATTAACTATATTTGTGCTTAAAAACTTAAAACAAATATATTTACATGCAGTTTGTATGGTCTGGAATGGATTATTTGTATTTACATACAATCTTATGGGGGAAATTACTTCGGTTCACGACCAAATTGGGTTACAACCAGAGTTTTGGAACGAATTATCGTCGTGAACCGAGGTTCCACTGTATTACTGTCAGACAAAATTACAGGCATTTCACGGAAATACAAACCAGTATTACTGAGAGAGAAAATGAAAGGCACACAATACAGTGACGCATATTACAGCCACATAGAAGGTCTCTTGCCATTTAATATAGACTGTTCCTACTAATGTTTATGCACTACTGTTCTAGCGCCCGTTATTGTAACGGGGTTAATGTCTAGTGCAGGTATAACAGACAATAACTTTGTATAATGTTAACGTTTACCAAAGAGTGGAATTGAAGGTCTGCATAGTGTGGGGTCTCCTCAGTCTGTCAGTGGAGCAGGATGGTGACAGCAGTCTGTCGCTGAAGCTGCTCCTCAGTCTGGAGATGATCCTGTTCAGTGGATTCTCCATGATTGACAGGAGTCTGCTCAGCGCCCGTCGCTCTGCCACGGATGTCAAACTATCCAGCTCCGTGCCTACAATAGAGCCTGCCTTCCTCACCAGTTTGTCCAGGCGTGAGGCGTCCCTCTTTATGCTGCCTCCCCAGCACACCACCGCGTAGAAGAGGGCGCTCACCACAACCGTCTGATAGAATATCTCAGCATCTTATTGCAGATGTTGAAGGACGCCAGCCTTCTAATGAAGTATAGTCTGCTCTGACCTTTCTTACACAGATCATCAGTATTGGCAGTCCAGTCCAGTTAAACATCCAGCTGAACTCCCAGGTATTTATAGGTCTGCACCCTCTGCACAGTCACCTCTGATGATCACGGGGTCCATGAGGGGCCTGTTTTTAAGGATTCAGTCCTCTCAATTGATTCTTTTCTTAATTAAATGGTTGCCAAACAGAAAGGAGACGTGAAACAAGCCAACAGATGACCAGCTGAATTGGGGCTTCAAACTCCAATCAATTTCACTCCAACCAGTTCCTTAACGAGAAGCCAGTTCTGGCTGTTAATTAAACCTGTTGTTTAATTGCTGCTGCTGTCATTCTGCCACAGCAGACATTTCCCAGACTGTTGATTTTCTGTTTCTGATCATTGACCTGAGAGATCAACTTTACCAAGATCAAAACCTTTCCTTATGTTCAGATAATGTGGTTAGCTGGTCACTTGTTTATTCCTTTTGTGTCACATTATTGTTTGGCTGTTAATTAAGGAAAAGGAAAGAACTAAAGGGTCTGAGCCGAGTTAATTAAAACTAAGGCAAATGTTAATTATCAGCAAAACAGGTCACTAATTAAGAAGGTGGTTAGAATGAAAACCTGCAACCATTGCGGCCCTCCAGGACCGGAGTTCAACATCAAGACATCAACAACGAAGCAAGGGGATGGTGCAAAAAGTGCTTTTATTAAATTTAACAAAACCAAAAACAATAAATGCATCCATTAAAAATGAGGATGGAGGCAGTCTAATCTTAAAAATCTAGTGCTTACTTATTTCTATCGGTGGCTCCCCTTCTTCTCCCATACGGGCTCCACAACAGGGGAGTTGCCCTACCAGCAAATGCTGCTTCTTTCAGTTCTGGTCCGGTAGCCTTCCGATCCCCGGATATGTAGGGTTCCAGCCGGACCGAGACATGGGTTCCCTCCCCAGCGGCCAGGGCGCTCACGCTGGGGCTCAACATGCCCAAAGCCTCCTCAACTGCCGCTTCCTTTAACAGCCAGTCGACTCCTCGGCCGGTCACTCCAGCGACCGCTCAAATCTGCCACTCCCCAAACACTCCTTCAGGGCTCTCCTACCAGCTGCATTACCATCAATAAACCTGCCTTCGCTGTCACTGTCACACACTGTCATGGCTTTTTCCTCCCTGCCACCTTCTTCCCACTAGTGATGAGTGAACACCAAAGTGTTCGGGTGTTCGGTCCGAACACATCGCGATGTTCGTGTGCTCTACCGAGCACCCGGGTATAATGTAAGTCAATGGGAGACAACCAGGCACCCCCTGCTCTGAAGAGCAGAGGGTGCCTGGTCCATTGAAAAAGGTCAGAAAGTGACAGAAACACCACTGGGAACAGCATGGGGATGATGTCTGGATGCATCCTGCACTCTTAAGTCGCTGCTGGGAACCAGTTTGTCCGAGTTGTACACCACTTTTACACACTGAGAAAAACACGCCCAAAACCCCCCCAAAAAATCAATTTTACAGGAAAAATTACACTCTAAAACATTATATGCCAGTGCCTGTAGGTGAGCTGACACTCTAAAACATTATATGACAGCGCCTGCATATATAGCACCCGATGACGTGTTCCAGCCAGCCAATCACTGTACTGCCAGCACCTGACATGGCTACTGGCGTTACAGTGAGGGCAGTACTTACCTGCCCCTTGATTGGCTGTCTCCAACTTGCAAAACGTGTGAGGCGGAGACTCGAGCATGTTGCACGAGCACATGTGGTGCTCATTCGAGTAGCGCCATGATCCAAGCATAGCGATGCTCAAGCCGAACACATGTTCGGCCGAGCATGCTCGCTCATCACTACTTTTCACTTCTAACCTCTGTTCATTCGTTTGTTCTTTTCTTTTCTTTTTTTTCTCTCTTTTCCCCATCCATTCGCCTCACGCTTCTATTATATTTTATGGGGACGTGGATCAGGTGTGGCAATTATCAGCTCCCGGCATCAATTACCTGTGCACTTAAGTGAGGACGGCCCGCATCACGAACTACTCGGGAACCACTCTGGCTACGCTACCACACCCCCTCTAAGCCGCGAGTGCAGAGATTATCAAAAACTGGCCTTTTTGATCTGAGCTGTGGTTCCTCTACACCACACCAGTCTGTCCGCCTTAGACTTTACTGCATCTGCTTACAATTTGCCCCACCAAAGTTCAGCTGAACAATTTTAATCTGCACTCTTCCAAAATACTGAGAACTGTATAATATTATGGTCACTTGACTGTAGTGGTTCAATCACCTCTACACTCTCAGTTCTGTTCTGATTTTTACAAAACACTAAATCCAGACAAGCTTCACCCTGCGTTGGTGCTTTAACATACTCTGTTAAAAAACAGTCACTGATTACTTCTAAAAACTAATTTTTAAAGCTTCTTTGAACCCTATGAACAGTAGTTTCCTAACAGACCTCTACTATGTACAGTAGATAACATGACAAGAACAAAGCCTGAACCAGGATTTGTTCTGCATATTCCATCAGATACAGTCTGATCCTATGCGGAGTGAATCTGCAACACCGAGAAACCATTACAACGTGGTCACTGAGTTGAGTACTGTCTTGGTGTTTGGATAGCGAGCCAAGCTGAACAGACATGCGGTGCTGAAGAAATAAACCACCTAAGATAACAAGAAGGTCCATCTTTGCCAGGTTGAGCTAGAGAGATGGTGTTTCGTCATAATGAGATTCTAGCTTGATACCATGTGACCCAATGACGAGAACAACAGGTACAACTGTTTGTCATTGGTATAGCACTCAGAAGTAAAACCATAGAACTACAACATGGGACACAGTGAGGTGGTGTATAAAAAGAAGAGGAGAGGGCCCAGCACCAAACCTTGTGGCACCATTGTGCTTGCCTGGTGCACCTTTGAGATTCCTTCAAGCCTGGACACATGGTAGGATCTGGCCAAGAAGTAGAACTCATAGTCCCAGTGATGCTGAGGTAAAAGTGGGTGGTAAGGAAGATCTGGTGGTTGACTGTGTCAAAGGTGGAGGAAAGATCTAGAAGATGATGATGGACAACGAGTTGGTATCTCTAACCAGCTGTAGTGTGTTGACAATAGTAAGTAGAGCCGTCTCAGTGGAATGGTCCCTTCTTAAAGCTTGACTGATTAGGACCAAACTGTCTATTCTGTGGCAGAGAGGTAGAGATGTCATAAATAAGGAGAGAAAAGAGACTGGTCTATAATGGCCTACTTGAGATAGGTCAAGGGTGGACTTCTTGAGTTATTATGGCCTGTTTGAACAAAGCAGAGGAGGTGCCTGTGCTGAGTGAGGTGTGTCATACATGTACGATTACAAGGCAGTCAAAGAGCCTAAAGGTGCGTAAAACATCGCAAGATAAGGGGTTGTCACGTGGCACTTACCTAAACTCTCTTTTGCCAACAGAAAACAAGAAGAGAAATAATCCAGCAACTTCCGAGTTTCAAAATGGCCGTGATGACGTCACTTCTGGCCAACATTGGTGATGTTACTTCCGGCACCTACAAACCACCTCACTTCCGGCTCCTCAAAATGACGTTGTTTCCGGCTCCTGTTGCAACGTCACCATTTTGCCAACCATTTCCTGTCACCTGTTTTCTGTTCTATATAACCACCATTTTGTTACAGTAAAGTTGTTCATTGTGCTTTCAAGACTTTGAATCATCGCATTTTTTTTCATTATTGTCTGTACGACAATATACGGGGACGGTCCCCAAACCTTTATTTTAGTATTTGTGACGTTCTTTCTACCACAGGTGATGATGGAGAAATGAGATTTCCTATCTTATAACTGACAGTAGCCCCACCCCTGTTGACTCCACCCACTTCTGCTTCTTCTGCCACATCATCCGGAAGAAGATGTGAGGAGACAGGGTCATGCTGAGGGGTACTGGGGCGACTAGAGAGGAGGAGTGGTGGAGAGCAGGAAGAAACAGGAGAAGGTCATGCTGTGTTTAGGAAGGGGCAGACTGACCTGTAGGGGTGATGAGAACTGACAGCTGATGGCATATCTTTTTTGCCCCTAGTTATGCTATTTTACCTCATTTTGTGCTTCTTTGTGTTAATAGAAATTCTTCCTTTATAAAATGTTGCATTCTCAAGCCAGAGGTTTGAGATTTTTCCCCTGAAGAGTATTTTTGGTACATTTAAATGTATTTTGCACTTTTAAGGTGACTGCTCAGTTTTGGAACTGTGCAGGCCTGAAAGCCTGTCTCTTGAATTTGGGTCTAGCTGCCTGTTTCTTGGTAATGGACTGTGTTATTTTGGACCTCTGTGCCCCTTTTTTGCCATCTTATGTCACTCTGTGCACTAAACCTCTGGACTCTGAAGAATGAGCTCAGCAGCCACACCCCATTTGTGATGATGAGAGGGCTTCACTTCTTCTTCGTCATGCCTTTCCTTAATTTCTTATCCCTACCTTCATCAACTCCTGGAGTGTTATCTAATCTGGGGCTCCAAACAAGTTCTGCTCCTTTTTGTTTTTTATCCTTTCAGAGCAAACTGAAGTTATCAATACTGTTAGAGGGTTAGGGTTAGTGGTATGGTGTCTGGCAAACTGGGCTCAAATCTCATTGTGGTCAACATCTGTGTGGCCTTGGCATGTTCACCCTATGTTTCCTTTAAATTGGTTTCATGGGAGTAAGTCTGCCCTCTGATGGCCATCCAAGGATGCTACCTGATTTTCTGGCCCCTCAAACTTGGTTGCATAAATGGATGAATCGGTTAGCTGCCTTCATCTCTGAAGATTGCATGAATCCAATGGGATAACTGAGATTTCACAATCATCTTTGCATTTCCAGTAGGGGAGGAACATTGGCACAGCTGTCATCGCCACTTGGTTTCTCATGTAATTACCAGCTTAACGCAACAAAATAAAAGGAATGATTGAAATATATTTATATAATAGTGCCTTTCATAGTAAACATCACTGCAAAACACTTCATCTGAACACAGAATTGTGTTCATTTAATGAGTTTCCCTCTTAACGTTCATTTTCTTTTTTCAATGACCCACTTAATTTAGATTTTTCCTTAAACTCTGCTTTAAAGCTGTCTTCATGTTCTTGTCCTACAGGCTGCGTCTTCTGTGGATCCTAATTGTGGCTGACATAACGAGCCATTCTGTAATTCAGCTTCTTCAATTTACATTCCTTATCGAATGCCATCGTAGTGCTTGATGGCTAAACTCACATGTTTGTGCTGCCCAGCCATGTGACACAAGCTGGCTTAGCTGTCCTGCATGGCATCAGAAAACTGCTGAGCTATCCAGTGGGATGCATGACCAGTTACATGCCTAGTTATAAAATGGGTTAGGAGGCTTTATGTAAGGTGCTATATAAGAATAGCCTGCACTGGAAGGTCTTGTAGATGGTGCTGTGGAGTGGAGATCAGGATGATAACCTTGGTACTCGCGTGCAGTTAAATGTTCATGAAGTTTGTGCCGCATTATAAACACAATAGGAAGAGACAGGCAGGTTCTGTCTTGGGTCATCATTTTATTCCTGTATCAGAGGAAAATCCAAAATGGACAAGTGTGACAAAAGGTGGGTGGTGTGCACACAGCTGGACTGTGATGGATGGTGGGAATGTCTGGAGCTTCTGTCAGGCGATGAGATAGACCAAGAGCTGAATTTGGTTAAGTGAATTTGATGACGGTTGGATGGATGGAAGGATGAATGGATACGTTCGTAACTATGCACTAAATGGGCATCCGATCTACAGTGGGCTCCTGCCTTACCCCTCAAGTTACTAGGACAGGCTCTGACTTTACTCAGTCTTGAAATGGTTTAAACAGGCTAAGAGATGGTGTGCCATGTACTGTATATACCTATTATATAGTGCCTT
The DNA here is from genome assembly GCF_016835505.1 of Polypterus senegalus. Classification (NCBI taxonomy): domain Eukaryota; kingdom Metazoa; phylum Chordata; class Cladistia; order Polypteriformes; family Polypteridae; genus Polypterus; species Polypterus senegalus. Next base: position 137,234,914 of record NC_053167.1, on the reverse strand, counting down.
CCTATCTATCTATCTATCTATCTATCTATCTATCATATAGTGCCTTTCACATCTATCTATCTATCTATCTATCTATCTATCTATCTATCTATTGTGATAGAATAAGTCACAAGAACAATTACAAAGGTTTGGGAATTTGCCCTGTATAATGTTTTTCTTCAAGTGGTCAAGTTGATAATCAAATTTTCATCAGACATTCGACAAAAGGTGTTCAATTCAGTCGGCTTTTATACAAAGACAAGATGGCTACAGGAAATGATGAAAGCAGGAAGTGACGTCATCAGCGGGAGCCAGAAATGACGTCATCATGGCGAGAACCGTGATGTCATCTTGGTGGGACCTGGAGTGTATGATGAATCATTTGAGATATGGTTTGTTGCGGGTATGAAATGATTATTTTTCTTCTTTAGTTTTGCTGGGTTATAAAGAGAGGCATTAGCACCATCACACCACCCCCCATCTTGTAGCCATTCACCCACCTCTGGACCTGTTGATTGCCTCCTAATCGCACGTGTGTGACACTATCTATCTATCTATCTATCTATCTATCTATCTATCTATCTATCTATCTATCTATCTATCTATCTATTATATAGTGCCTTTCATTTCTGTCTATCTATCTATTGTAAAAAGGCGTTATATATGCGGCCGACCCGACAAAGACTGACACAGTGGCACGTGTAAAATCAACGAAAAGATTTATTTTTTTCTTCAGCTGAGGTCCATGTCTTCCCCATGTCCCTCAGCCCTAACACAGTCCCAAGCACACCAAATAGCTAAATCAAAGTAAAGGACACCACGCTCTTCTTCCTCCACCACTCCTCCCAGGCAACCTCGTCCTCCTCCTCCCGACTAAGTATCCTGAGTGGTGGCCGCTGGCTCCTTTTATTAGGCACCAGGTGCTCCAGGTGCTTGATTGCCGAGTCCTGGCTGCACTTCCGAGTGTGGTGAAAATACTGCCCACAAGGGCCCAGCGATTCCCGCTGCAGCACTCCCTGGTGGCACCTATGGAACCCAACAGGGCTGCACCAAACTCCAACTCCCACTAAGCCCAGCGGGAGTCCAAGGCACCACTGGAATCTAGCATCCAGAGGGAGTATTGGGTCTCCCATGCTTGCTCCCCCAGAACATATGCTGAAGGCTGTCCGCCACACTATCTATCTATCTATCTATCTATCTATCTATCTATCTATCTATCTATCTATCTATCTATCTGTCTGTCTGTCTGTCTGTCTGTCTGTCTGTCTGTCTGTCTATCTGTTATTTAGTGTCTTTCATATCTATCTATCTATCTATTGTGATATATGGCTGGCAGTTTATCCCAGCCAATACCCCCACGCCGCTAGATGGAGTCCTTCCTGCAACATGGAGATGTCCCGAATTCCAGCAGGGCATCATGGACCATGGAGTTCGGCTTCACAGTCCTGCTGGATATCGTGGGAGCTGCCAGGGGCCGCTGCAGGGAGACGGGAACATTGTTTCTATTATAGCCGGAAGTACTTACTAAGGACTATAAAAAGGACTGTGGGAAACCCAGTAGACTGAGCCGGAGTTGAGAGGAAGTGTAACGGAGCAGCTGGGTGGAAAGGAGAACTTATTGATTTATTATTGTTATTACTGTGAGTATTAGTGTGGAGGTGGAGGTGCCTTGTGCACTACTGAAGAAATATTAAATTAATTTCTTTATTTTACCTGGTGTCTCGACGTGATGTTTGCGGGTTTCACGGGGCAACAGCGACCCCTCCTGTCACACTATCTATCTATCTATCTATCTATCTATCTATCTATCTATCTATCTATCTATCTATCTATCTATCTATCTATCTATCTGTGAGCGCAGGTCCCACTAGAGGACATCGGGCCCTCAGGTCACCCTCATGGAGTCTGTTTATGACAGTTTGGTTAGAAACAGGCACACCAGCAGGCAGCTGCATGTCATTTTGAACAGCTCTGGCAGTGCTCCTCCTTGGAGCAGATAGCAGTCCTGCTGCTGGGTTGATGGCCTTCTATGGTCCAGTCAGGCTCTCCTCGTGTAACAGCCCATCCCCTGGTATCTCCTCCATGCCCTTGAAGACTGTGTTGAACAACACAACAAAGCTTTTTGTGATGTGACGTAATGGATGTGCCATCATGGAGGTGCTGAACTACCTGTGTAATCTGAATGGGCTGCAAGTACTGTCTCAGGCTACCAGTAGTGACGAGGACACTAGCAAAAGGACTAGAGAAGAATCAGTCAGGAAGGACAAGGAGAGAGCAATTGTCTTGAGCTTTATTGACTTGGTGTTAGACTGGGATGATTAAGTGTTCTCTTCATTTTTTTGAGCTGTATATGTATGTACTTTATAAATTGTAAACGATTATTATATAGTAACTAAAAATTCTATGTAACTGACTATTCTAAAAGACGGAGAGAATGAGGGGAAATTTTTCAAAACATGAATCTGGCACTTAATTATTTTCACAATATCAGCAATTTCCAGCTTTCAAGGTAAAACTAAAAGAAGCATGAAACCAAAAATAGAAAGAATAAAAGGACCTGGGCAGGCTTGTTTGGCAGTTTTCAGACCCTCTTGTCACTTTCCCGATTGTTCAGTAGCTCTGTGGCCGTAGGAGGCACTTGTCACTTCATTGCTAAGCCACCTTTCTAACACCATAAGTGTCCTGTCAACACCATTCTGCTCAGGCATGTGAAGTGTAGCCTCTATCGGCCCCTCAACTCTGCCATTTTACTTTCAAAATGGATTTCCCACTATTGTGCAAAGCGACGGGAAAACAAAGTGCAAATCCCAGAGCAGTGAGCTGAAATGCTTTTCACTCATCATCTGCTGTCCATGGCACCTTTCAAATAAAAGTTCTGTTCGCCAGCACATTTCAAATTCAGGCTTTTCAATTATTATCTGCATTAAGTACGAAGAATCGTTAGACGTAAGAAGAGTTGGGGTCCCAGCCTTTCACGCCATTACTAAATTTTTTTTTTGTTGTTGTTCATTGTAATTAAAAACAAAAAACATTCCATACAATCAAGTCAGACTTGACAAGGCAAAATTCTACCTCCACCCAAGAGAACGAGAGGAGAGCCAACAACCAGAGTGAATCTTGAGAAGCAGCAAGGAAAGGAGAGTATCCATATCCCCGACAGACAAGATTATTCTAAACTGCCATTGATTAGATCCTGCCATATTTTAAAAACAGATCCTCTAAGGGAGAATTTGTTTTTTTTTTTCAATTTCAAATGGTAAAGGACATCAGTTAGATCATTAGAACACTCTGGACGAGAACAGGCCATTCAGCCCAACAAAGCTCGCCACTCCTGTCCACTTGTTTCTTCCAAAAAACATCAAGTCGAGTTTTGAAAGTCCCGAAAGTCCTTCTGTCCACCACACTACTTGGTCTCTTATTTCACATGTCTATCGTTCTTTGTGTGAAAACAAACTTCCTAACGTTTGTGCGAAATTTCCCCTTCACAAGTTTCCAACTGTGTCCCCGTGTTCTTGATGAACTCATTTTAAAATAACAGTCTCGATCCACTGGACTAATTCCCTTCATAATTTTAAACACTTCAGTCAGGTCTCCTCTTAATTTCCCTTAAAGACTCAGCTCTTTGAATCTTTCCTCATAACTCATCCCCTGTAGCCCTGAAATTAGCCTCGTTGCTCTTCTCTGGACCTTTTCTTATGCTGCTATGTCCTTCTCCTAGCCTGGAGACCAAAACTGCACACAGGACTCCAGATGAGGCCTCATCAGTGTGTTATAAAGCTTGAGCAGAACCTCCTGTGACTTGTACTCCACACATCAAGGCGCTATATAACCTGACATTCTGTTAGCCTTCTTAATGGCTTCTTAACACTGTCGGGAAGTCGATAGCTTAGAGTCTGGTATGACTCCTAAATCCTTCTCATAAGGTGGACTCTCGATTTTCCGGCCACCCATTGTGTAGTCAAACCTCACATTTTTACTTCATGTGTAATTCTTTACATTTACTGACATTAAATTTCATCGTCCACAAATCTGCCCAAGCCTGTCTGCTGTCCAAGTCCTTCTGTGATGATATAACGGATTCCAAATTATCTGCTAATCCACCTATCTTGGTATCATCTGCAGACTTAACCAGCTTGTTACTTATATTCCTATCTAAATCATTTATATATATTAAAAATAGCAGCGGCCCTAGAACTGACCCCTGCTGGTCACCACTCTTAACATCGGCCAGTTCTGATGAGGTTCCTCACACCATCATCCTGTGCTTCCTGTGTCTGAGTCAATTCTACACCCACCTAAAAACATCACCCTGAACTCCCACTTCTTTTAATTTGATGCCTAACCTCTCAGGTGGCACCTTATCAAATGCTTTCTGAAAGTCCTGATCAATAACATCATTTGCTCCAAACTGCTTGTATCCTTTAGTTGTTTCCTTATAGAATTCCAGCATGTTAGTAAAACATGGCCTCTCTCTTCTGAACTCATGCTGACTGTTCCTAATAACTCCTGTCCTTGCCAGGTGTTACTCAATCTTATCCTTAATAATTCCTTCCATTACATTTCCTGTGATGCATGTTAAGCCTTCTAGCCTGTAGTTGCTCTGATCTGCCCGGTCACCCTTTTTATATAATGGGATGATATTTGCCATATTGGATGATATTTGCCATTTTCCAGTCCTTTGGATTTACCCACTGACTTACAGATGTAAGCAAGATAAGTCTACTTGCTAATGGTGTGGTGTCAGCTCTTACAATCAGTTTGTCCTTCACCACTTTAAACCCCTCTCAAAGCCCACCAAACACAGCTGTTAATTGGTTAGGAGAGACTGTGACACTGAGGCTGTCTGATTGGCATTCAAAGATTTTGGTCCAGAATGATGTTAATTTGGTGAACACCCAAAACATGTGGCCCACTGAGGCTGGTGCCCGATTGCAATGATCATAGGTTGAATCCTGCCATGGATACATTTTGGACAGTTTTAATCGAGATAAATGCACTCGATAAAAGATTTTAGGTTGAATGAATGAATGCTTTGTGTAAATGGAGCTGGGGTGTATTCTTTTCTGAAAAATTAAGCGAAAGATCATTTCCCCGTTGTACCCTGGGATCTTTGAAAGGAAGGGACTTTAAAATGTTTTTAATAGTAAAGTAGTAATGGTATCCGAGACTTCAGAATAGAAATAATTTTCTGCATTTTACTGAACTGTAACTATGTTGTCAGACTTAAGTGCAGCATTTGACACCATTGACCAGTCTATTTTACTGCACAGGCTAGAACATGATGTTGGGCTGACAGGCAATGTGCTCGCTTGGTTTAGTTCTTATTTATCAAATCGATTCCAATATGTACAGAAATGTGCTGACAGTACTCCATCATTATACACAGAAGTTCAATATGGTGTCCCGCATGGCTCAGTACTCGGACCTTTACTGTTTTCACTTTACATGCTTCCACTGGGATTTCTCATTAGGAAAAATCATGTTCATTTTCACTCGTACGCAGATGACACTCGGTTCTACCTTTCATTTAGATCAAATGAAGTTTCTCCGATGTTGTCTTTAATGAGTTGTGTTAGTAAATTAAAGGTGTGGATGGATCAGAACTACTTGTCTCGAAACACCGTTAAAACAGATGTTAATGATTGATGGGAATGACACTGATAGGAACTCAGTTGGAATCACCATTAATTTTACTGAATCAGCCCGTAATCAAGGAGTTATGTTTGACTCTAGCGTGTAATTTAAAGCGCATGTTACAAAGTTGTCCAAGTCGAAATTGTGAGAAATTAATTCATGCATTTATTTCTAGTAGGATTGACTACTGCAATGCGATGTTCACTGAGTGTTCAAACTGTTCTTTATTCAGCCTCCAGTTAATCCAAAATGCTGCTGCAAGAATTATTACAAGAACAAGAAAATACAAACACATAACTCCAGTTCTTAAATCCTTACACTGAGCTCTCGGTTAAGTTTAGGGCATATTTCAAAATCCACCTTTTAACATATAAAGCTTTAAATGGCCGAGGTCCAGCTTACTTGTCTGAACTTATCATGACTTACAAACCAGAGCGCACATTAAGATCTCAAGATGCCGGTCTGCTTAGGATTCCAAGAATTAATAAAATAACAGGGGGAGGTCAAGCTTTTAGTTACAGGACCCCCTAAACTGTGGAGTGGTCTGCCTGCTACTATAAGAGATGTCCCTTTAGTCTACGCTTTCAAGTCCTGGCTGAAGACTCACGACTTCAGTTTAGCACACCCTGACTAGAGCTGTCCCTGATACGTTTGTGTTATGTTTTTGGAAATCAGTGAGCGGCAGCTTTGAAATTTTTCCACCCCCTTTTTGTCACACCACACACATTCAGAAGTGGTGTCAGAGTTTACCATTGGTGCAAAGCCATCACTTTCATGTGCTTCGCTCTCACAAGATCTAAATGCTATTGTGCAGTCACTGGCCATCCCTGAAGAAACATCACTGTTACTTCATGACAAATGGCTTTCTTCTTCACGCACTTTATGTTCTGACAGCCTATACTCAGCTGCTCTGTGTAGCCACAAAATGCGATTTCATGGATGGTGGTGTGCATACGACCAGCGCTGGATGGGCTGTCTCGGGGTAAAGAGCTGCAAGGATGGCCAGTCCAACCAGCAGGAATATTTATTTGAAAAAGAAAGAGAAAATGGATTTTACACATCTTGATTATTTTGGGCCCCGTAGTCTGTAGGGCCCTTTGGCCGTATCCCAGGTTTGACCGTGCAAATAGAAGTAGACTGTGAATTAGAGTCACTTTTGGCGTTTACGGGATTCAAACCAACAACTTTCCAATTGCCAAGTGCAAATCCGCCCAAATGGCAAAATTAAACAAGATGGTCAAGACTCCACTTGTGAAAACCTGAGCCCCTTTTGTTGCTTTGCTGAGAACTCTGCTGAAACTCAAGAGGGGGACACGTGGGAGAATACCAGGGGATCGTGTCTCAGGTGAAAAATCTGAGAAGCAGCAGACAAGACAGCATGTCTCCATTTTATTTCTTTCGGATCTCATTGTTGTCTGGGAGAAACCAAAAAGATATGAAGGAGATGATCTTTTTTGATTTTTCACAGCTATGTTATATGGGCTGGAGACGGTGGCACTGAGCAGAAAGCAGGAGACAGAGCTGGAGGTGGCAGAGTTAAAGATGCTAAGATTTGCATTGGGTGTGACGTGGATGGACAGGATTAGAAATGAGGACATTAGAGGGTCAGCTCAAGTTGAACAGTTGGGAGACAAAGTCAGAGAGGCGAGATTGCATTGGTTTGGACATGTGCAGAGGAGATATGCTGGGTATACTAAGAGAAGGGTGCAAAGGATAGAGCCAGGGAAGAGGAACAGAGGAAGGCCTAAGAGAAGGTTTATGGATGTGGTGAGAGAGGACATGCAGGTGATGGGTGTAACAGAACAAGATGGAGAGGACAGAAAGATATGGAATTAGATGATCCGCTGACTGCGGTGGGCTGGCGCCCTGCCCGGGGTTTGTTTCCTGCCTTGCGCCTTGTATGGCTGGGATTGGCTCCAGCAGACCCCCATTACCCTGTAATTAAGATATAGCGGGTGTCACACACGTGCGAGTTGGAGGCAGTCAAAGAGCCCAAAGGCGAGTGAAACATCGTGAGACAAAGGTTTATCATGTGATGCTAATTTGAATCTCTCTTCACCTACAGAAAATTCAAAGAAAAATAAGAAGTCTCACTTCCGGGTTCAAAATGGCCACCATGACATCACTTCCAGTTCACTCTGATTGTGGAGGATGGCCGGCCGTTTATCCCGGCCAATACCCCCAAGCCGCCAGGTGGAGCCCTCCTTGCAGCATGGAGGTCCCCAGAAGACCAGCAGGGCATCATGGACAATGGAGTTTTTATACACAGCCCTGCTGGATGCCATGGGGGCCACTAGGGGACGCTGTAGGGATGAGCAATGGATATTTTACCTACACCCCGGAAGCACACGTGGACAAGAGGAATGACGTGCTTCCGGGGTGAAGAAAATAACTTGTACCTGACCCAGAAGTGATTGAGAGTCACATGGACTGAGGATTAGGAACACTTCCGGGTCAGGAGATATAAAAGGACTGTGGGAGCTCCCAGACGGCGAGCTGAGCTGGGTGGAAGGGTGGCAATGCGTCTGGGAGTTGGAGGATTGGTTTATTGTTAGTAATTGTGATTTGTGTAAATATAGTGGAGGAGAGGGTGCTTTGTGCGCTGTGGAAGTTTAATAAAGTCATTATTGGGACTTTTACCTGGTGTCTGGAGTCGTGGACAGGGGTTCAAGGGAGAGAGAGCGCCCCCTATCTACCACATGATGATGTCACTTCCGGTTCCATCAATCCATTGCTCCTGTCCAATCCTGATGACGATGGTTCCGTTTCCCCGTCTCCAATCGTCACTTCCTGCCAACCATTTCCTGTCCCATAATCCATCCTGCTATATAAACGCCATCTTGTCTGCAGTTGATTATTCATTTTGTACTGAAAAGTCTTATGAGTCAACCTTCTCTATTATTTGTCTGGATGACAATATACGGGGACGAACCCCAAACCTTTATTTTGTGTGGAAAATATTTTCTTGTGGAAGCATCTTACCACACGGGTTAGATACTGGATGGATGGATGGATGGATGATCCGCTGAGGTAACCCCTAACGGGAGCATCCAAAAGAAGAAGAAGAAGATTCCTTTGTCTAGTGTTCAATGGCTTAGCGGTTTAGCCAAATTTTCAGGGGTATAAACTCCGCTGCGCCTGACTGCACGTTTTTCTGTCCCTTTTTTTTTGGCCCATTTGCTTCACAGTAATTACAGGCTGAGCGAGCGCAACAAGAGCAATCCTGTAAGAGGCGACATGTCAGCCTGCCAAGGCTCAATCAGAAAGGCTGCCATGCGCTGAACGTTGCATAAAACCAGAGAGTAAAACCCCCCATGGGAGAAGCAGAGAAGCTGCCAAAACTCCTCGAAAATGTGTCAAAAGCAAAACAAACGTCCAGGCTTTGGCATGCGGCTTCTCCGGTGGGTCTTTCTGCTCAATTTAGCTGGGAATGTGTTCCCGATTGGGACGGCGTTTGGAAAGCGGAGCCATCGAGTCATTTTATTATCCTTTTTAAACACGCTCCTGGATGTCGGCCACCTTCACATTTCCCTCTTATCTCTCGGGAGCTGAGGTTCCGCCACTCTTCACGCTAAGCGTTATTTTCCCTTTGTTTGACATATAGCTACAGTTATTTATTTGTTTATTTATTGTTTTTTTTTTTTTTACACTTTCCTTACTTTTTTTGAGAGCAAAAAGTGAAAACACAAAGTTTCGCCATGGCTGCATAATATATCAATTAAAAAGAACTTTGCAGACCATAAGGAGCTCAACAAGACACAGAGAGACGACCGACACTTCACAGAAGTTTTTAAGGAAGCAGTGCCCCTTGTTTGCCAGCCAACAATCTCCATAGTGGGTTTCGCATTTAACGACTGAGAAATGAGTTTTAGTTTCAGGTTTGTGGAACTGAATGTGAACGGAAACTTGCCGGCTTCACTCATCAATGTTTGTGTTATTTTTTGTTATAAACCTCTGCTAAGTATTTTAGGTTCACCATTCCACCACTGGTTCACTTGCTCTGCTGTGGTCTTCCACTTTTCCACCATTTTGCAGAACAATGCTGGCAGTTCGTATATTTTGGACATGCTGAATGGCAGATTCTACATTCTATTCATTGTAGGGACCTACTGTTACCTGTCTCAGGACTTTCACTTTGATTTCTTGTGACGCAAATGTCGTCCCGCACTGGCAATTCTGTTGCGACTTAGTGCCTCCAAAAATGGCAAAGGTGTGACGCCTCCAAAAATGAGCCGAAAACACCTAACTGGGCAGCGCTTCATTGACAGATGATACTGTTAAGAATTCTGATCAAGGATTTATGAGCTGCATTGTTAGTTTTTGTGCCTTTAGCTGTGAAAAGCCAAGGCCTGAAACAACTTTTAAAGGACACCATTTATTTTGTTAGAGAGGCCTCTTGCCTGCCTGTCCTTCTTTACTTGCCTTGATTTGAGTTTCTGTGAGACGAGGTCATCATGTGCTCTCTGAGGAAGCAAGCAGGCAAACTTTGTTTTGAAAAATGCAGGACTGACAGAAGACGAAACCAAACGCATGCAAGGCTTTTGCATGTGTGAGTAAAGGACAAGCTCTTCAGCTAGCGTATAAAACATATAAGCAATTAAATGGCATTTAGAAGCATTAGGGCTCATCAATACCTTGGGCAATAACATTAAAACACAATGTATTATCCAACCTGCTATATCTTAACTACAGGCTCATGGGGGTCTGCTGGAGCCGATCCCAGCCAACACAGGGTGCAAGGCAGGACATATATTATGGTATTAGTTAGTTTGAACACTATAGGGCCTTAAGAGTTGATTATTGAAAGTTAGGGGACTTTTTCCTGAACATGTGCTCTGACGTAAGTAGTAGCTTGGCCTCTGTCAGACCACTGGGCAGCTGTGTGCCATGACTTAACACTGCTGCTGTCTGCATTCATGGGCTTTTATATTAGCACACATGTATATGTTTTAGAGTAGCATTTACGTTTTGTGGTAGGTTAGCCTGGACACAAACAGGCAGACGCAGAATGTCCCGTATTTACAAAGTCCAGCACACAACACAGTGCCCATGTACCAAGCACCCTTGTTCAATTTGGATCTCTCCCTTCCGGACGTCTCCTGCCGCCTATCCTCCTATCCTCTCAAGCGTTGCCTTCTTCCTCCCAACTCCGGCTGTCTTACTCGAGGGAGGCGTCCCGTTTGATAGCCACCATAATGTGCTACAGGTGTCCCTGGAATTCCTTCCTGGTGTAACGGAAGTGCCACATGAGCACCCGGAAGCACTACGGGTGTCCCTGGAATTCAGCAATTTCGGGTGTGGCGGAAGTGCTGGCATCAAGGGCTCCACAATCCTCCGGGTGTCCCCCTGTGGTAGCCACGGGCCCCAATTGGATTGAGCTTCCATGCTAGGTTCCCATGGCCCCCATACAGACCAGGGCGGCTGCCCTCTCATGGTCCAGGGGAGGTGTAGTCCCTCTCCTGGTACTTTCAGGCATCCCGGCCTGGCATAACCCCTGGCCATCCACCACAGTTTATATTGCAATGTTTCTTTATACAGCTTAGTGATAATAATAATAAGATATAGTAGCACATATGAATGAAGCAATTGTTAAAGGCTTGTCTTTTTCCTTCCTCCTCTCTCAAACATGAAGCACTGTGCCACGGTCGTTTGCAGCTTTGCCCTCATCAGTGAAGCTGTTCGCTGCCATTCACTGGCACAGATGCCTATTATGTTAGCTTTAGCCCTACAGGATGCCAGTGCAACAAGTAATCATTTATTGAATTAAAATTAGGCAGTTCAATTTTCATACTGATCTCAAATGAATTGTTAAGAACTGAATATTTAAGAATTGATCAACAACTGAAAGGCCATCAGTCTTAACAGCTCAAGATTGGGCTGTGAGAACGAAGGGAGGGGTAATCAGGTGATGCTCATCGCCAGATGGTAAATATGTCCTACCAGCAAAAATATTTTTTTGGGAAGAAGACTATTATGGGGATGCCTTCAGGGGCAAGAATATTGTTATGAGAAGGTCTGGAACACCGGGTGATTGTTATGGGTAGAGGTGCTGAGTGGGGACAACATCATGGGAAACTCTAGTCTGGAAAGGGGGAATTGTGTGATAGGAATTGTAATATATTCCGGGCTCTCTGGACACTCTGGCTCACTTCATGTGCTCTTTAATTTTTTTTCTATGCTGTACAATAAAGTCTTAAATTCTGAAGACTCTGCTTGTTTTTTTTTTAATTTCTCCACAATAATACCCTTTCTGTACTGTGGACACAGCCTTGGCTTAAGCCAGCAGGAGACCCCAATAACAAAACCCATATCCCGCTGGTCCTCCCATTCCATCTTATCACTCCATCTCACCCACAGGTCATCAGACTAAATGACATCATTTTCCAGCATGGTCCTTCCTCAGGAGCCTTTTTCCTCAAACTCCCCTTGAACTCCAACAGTTGACCTTCTAACCTAAGCAAACATCTCATCCTCAGCTCACTTCAGAGAAAATGTCACCAGCAATACCCCTGTATCTGGTCCTTCTGGTAAACTGAGTACCTGAGAATGGACCTCTCGACAGTTTAATCTTATAGATGGAATTTCTGGTAGGATGTGCCCTGCTAGGAGGAGACTCCAATAACAAAGCCCACATCCCGCTGGTCCTCCCATTCCATCTTATCACTCCATTTCACCCACAGGTCATCAGACTAAATTACACCATTTTCCAGCATGGTCCTTCCTCAGGAGCCTTTTTCCTCAACCTCCCCTTGAACTCCAACAGTTGACCACCTAACCTAAGCAAGCATCTCATCCTCAGCTCACTTCAGAGAAAATGTCACCAGCAATACTCCTGTATCTGGTCCTTCTGGTAAACTGAGTACCTGAGAATGGACCTCGCGACAGTTTAATCTTATAGATGGAATTTCTGGTAGGACGTGCCCTGCCAGGAGGAGACCCCAATAACAAAGCCCACATCCTGCTGGTCCTCCCATTCCATCTTATCACTCCATCTCACCCACAGGTCATCAGACTAAATGACATAGTTTTCCAGCATGGTCCTTCCTCAGGAGCCTTTTTCCTCAACCTCCCCTTGAACTCCAACAGTTGACCACCTAACCTAAGCAAGCATCTCATCCTCAGCTCACTTCAGAGAAAATGTCACCAGCAATACTCCTGTATCTGGTCCTTCTGGTAAACTGAGTACCTGAGAATGGACCTCTCGACAGTTTAATCTTATAGATGGAATTTCTGGTAGGACGTGCCCTGCCAGGAGGAGACCCCAATAACAAAGCCCACATCCTGCTGGTCCTCCCATTCCATCTTATCACTCCATCTCACCCACAGGTCATCAGACTAAATGACATAGTTTTCCAGCATGGTCCTTCCTCAGGAGCCTTTTTCCTCAACCTCCCCTTGAACTCCAACAGTTGACCACCTAACCTAAGCAAACATCTCATCCTCAGCTCACTTCAGAGAAAATGTCACCAGCAATACCCCTGTATCTGGTCCTTCTGGTAAACTGAGTACCTGAGAATGGACCTCTTGACAGTTTAATCTTATAGATGGAATTTCTGGTAGGACGTGCCCTGCCATCTGTAGAGTGAAGGGAGATGGCGAGCAGACCATTCCAAGGGGCCTTGGTTAGAGGAGTTAAAATGAAAGCTGAGTGCAGAACACTTCACATCTCTTGATCAGAGCTACACTCATCTCTCTGTTTGGGTTCTTTCTCGGGCCTTCACAGACACTTTTCAAATAAAAAACAGAAGACGCTCAGCTTGCTCTCAGCCTGGGTCGCAGATTTCTCCAGGTCTAAATAGCTGAATAGCTTCCAAAACCAGTTTATCAAACCACTAGATGTTATATTTCACCCAGGGTTCTTTCCCTGAATGCTGTTTAGATTCTTTTTTCGGTCCATTTTTGGTTTCTTTGCATATGATAATAGTGTTTCTTATGTTAATTATTTGCACTATTCAATATTTTTTGATTAGTTTTGTGTATTTTAATTTCTAAGTGTCAATGCTCATTCTACATTACATTACCAAAAGTATTGGGACACCTGCCTTTACACACTCATGAACTTTAATGTCATCCCATTCTTAATACACAGGCTTTAATATGGAGTTGGCCCACCCTTTGAAGCTCTAAAAGGTTTAGCTCTTCTATGAAGGCACTCCACAAGGTGTAGGAGTGTGTTGATGGGAATTTCTGGCCAGGAGAGCATTTGTGAGGTCAGACACGGATGTTGGACGAGAAGGCCAGGCTCACTCGCAGTCTCCGCTCGATATTCATCCCAAAGGTGTTCTGTCGGGTTGAGGTCAGGGCTCTGTATAGACCAGTCAAGCTCCTCCACAATAAAACTCACTCTTTCATTTCTTTATAGACCTTGCTTTGTGCATTGGTGTGTGCCCAGTTATGTTACCATCCTCAAACTGAGCATGAAATTGTCCAAAATGGCTTTGTATGCTGAAGCATTAAGAGTTCCTTTCACTGGAACTAAGAGGCCCAAGCCCAACCCCACACCATAATCCCCCCTTCACCAAACTTTACACTTGGCACAATACAGTCAGGTGAGTACCACCAAACCCGGAGTCCTCCATCGGATTGCGTGGTTCACCACTCCAGAGGACACGTCTCCACTGCTCAGTGGCGCATGGTGAGCTTTACACCACTACATCCGACACTTTGCGTTGCACTTGTTGATGTCAGGCTTGGCCGCAGCTGCTCGGCCATGGAGACCCATCCCATGACGCTCTCTCTCACTAGGCACAGTTCTTGAGCTTTTGGAGGTCTGTAGCTATCGACTCTGCAGAAAGTTGGCAACTTCTGCACACCTCAGCATGCGCTGTCCCCGCTCTATGATTTGACGTGGCCTACCACTTCATGGCTGAGTTGCTGTTGTTGCCAATTGCTTCCACTTTGTTACAATACCACTAACAGACGACCATGGAATATTTAGTAGTGAGGAAATTTCACAAATGGACTTATTGCACAGGTGGCATCCTATTATGGTACCAGGCTAGAATTCACTGAGATCTTGTGAGCGGCCCACACACTAATGTTTGCCGAAGCCCTCTGCATGCCGAGGGGCTTGGTGTTATACACCTGTGGCCAATGAAGTGACTGGATCACTCAAATTCACTGATTGGCAGGGGTGTTCCAAAACTTTTGGCTATATACAGTGGTGTGAAAAACTATTTGCCCCCTTCCTGATTTCTTATTCTTTTGCATGTTTGTCACACAAAATGTTTCTGATCATCAAACACATTTAACCATTAGTCAAATATAACACAAGTAAACACACAATGCAGTTTTTAAATGATGGTTTTTATTATTTAGGGAGAAAACAAAATCCAAACCTACATGGCCCTGTGTGAAAAAGTAATTGCCCCCTGAACCTAATAACTGGTTGGGCCACCCTTAGCAGCAATAACTGCAATCAAGCGTTTGCGATAACTTGCAATGAGTCTTTACAGCTCTGGAGGAATTTTGGCCCACTCATCTTTGCAGAATTGTTGTAATTCAGCTTTATTTGAGGGTTTTCTAGCATGAAGCGCCTTTTTAAGGTCATGCCATAGCATCTCAATTGGATTCAGGTCAGGACTTTGACTAGGCCACTCCAAAGTCTTCATTTTGTTTTTCTTCAGCCATTCAGAGGTGGATTTGCTGGTGTGTTTTGGGTCATTGTCCTGTTGCAGCACCCAAGATCGCTTCAGCTTGAGTTGACGAACAGATGGCTGGACATTCTCCTTCAGGATTTTTTGATAGATAGTAGAATTCATGGTTCCATCTATCACAGCAAGCCTTTCAGGTCCTGAAGCAGCAAAACAACCCAGACCATCACACTACCACCACCATAGTTTACTGTTGGCATGATGTTCTTTTTCTGAAAGGCTGTGTTCCTTTTACGCCAGATGTAACGAGACATTTGCCTTCCAAAAAGTTCAACTTTTGTCTCATCAGTCCACAAGGTATTTTTCCAAAAGTCTTGGCAATCATTGAGATGTTTCTTAGCAAAATTGAGATGAGCCCTAATGTTCTTTTTGCTTAACAGTGGTTTGCGTCTTGGAAATCTGCCATGCAGGCCGTTTTGCCCAGTCTCTTTCTTATGGTGGAGTCGTGCACACTGACCTTAATTGAGGCAAGTGAGGCCTGCAGTTCTTTAGACGTTGTCCTGGGGTCTTTTGTGACCTCTCGGGTGAGTCGTCTCTGCGCTCTTGGCGTCATTTTGGTCGGCCGGCCACTCCTGGGAAGGTTCACCACTGTTCCATGTTTTTGCCATTTGTGGATAATGGCTCTCACTGTAGTTCGCTGGAGTCCCAAAGCTTTAGAAATGGCTTTATAACCTTTACCAGACTGATAGATCTCAATTACTTCTGTTCTCATTTGTTCCTGAATTTCTTTGGATCTTGGCATGATGTCTACAAACCGGATTCCAAAAAAGTTGGGACACTAAACAAATCGTGAATAAAAACTGAATGCAATGATGTGGAGGTGCCAACTTCTAATATTTTATTCAGAATAGAACATAAATCACGGAACAAAAGTTTAAACTGAGAAAATGTATCATTTTAAGGAAAAAATATGTTGATTCAGAATTTCATGGTGTCAACAAATCCCAAAAAAGTTGGGACAAGGCCATTTTCACCACTGTGTGGCATCTCCCCTTCTTCTTACAACACTCAACAGACGTCTGGGGACAGAGGAGACCAGTTTCTCAAGTTTAGAAATAGGAATGCTCTCCCATTCTTGTCTAATACAGGCCTCTAACTGTTCAATCACCTTAGGCCTTCTTTGTCGCACCTTCCTCTTTATGATGTGCCAAATGTTCTCTATAGGTGAAAGATCTGGACTGCAGACTGGCCATTTCAGTACCCGGATCCTTCTCCTACGCAGCCATGATGTTGTGATTGATGCAGAATGTGGTCTGGCATTATCTTGTTGAAAAATGCAGGGTCTTCCCTGAAAGAGATGACGTCTGGATGGGAGCATATGTTGTTCTAGAACCTGAATATATTTTTCTGCATTGATGGTGCCTTTCCAGACATGCAAGCTGCCCATGCCACACGCACTCATGCAACCCCATACCATCAGAGATGCAGGCTTCTGAACTGAGCGTTGATAACAACTTGGGTTGTCCTTGTCCTCTTTGGTCCGGATGACATGGCGTCCCAGATTTCCAAAAAGAACTTCGAATCGTGACTCGTCTGACCACAGAACAGTCTTCCATTTTGCCACACTCCATTTTAAATGATCCCTGGCCCAGTGACAACGCCTGAGCTTGTGGATCTTGCTTAGAAATGGCTTCTTCTTTGCACTGTAGAGTTTCAGCTGGCAATGGCGGATGGCACGGTGGATTGTGTTCACTGACAATGGTTTCTGGAAGTATTCCTGAGCCCATTCTGTGATTTCCTTTACAGTAGCATTCCTGTTTGTGGTGCAGTGTCGTTTAAGGGCCGGAGATCACGGGCATCCAGTATGGTTTTACGGCCTTGACCCTTACGCACAGAGATTGTTCCAGATTCTCTGAATCTTCGGATGATGTTATGCACAGTTGATGATGATAGATGCAAAGTCTTTGCAATTTTTCGCTGGGTAACACCTTTCTGATATTGCTCCACTATCTTTCTGCGCAACATTGTGGGAATTGGTGATCCTCTACCCATCTTGGCTTCTGAGAGACACTGCCATTCTGAGAAGCTCTTTTTATACCCAATCATGTTGCCAATTGACCTAATTAGTGTTTATTGGTCTTCCAGCTCTTCGTTATGCTCAAATTTACTTTTTCCAGCCTCTTATTGGTACTTGTCCCAACTTTTTTGGGATTTGTTGACAACGTGAAATTTTGAATCAACATATTTTTCCTTTAAAATGATACATTTACTCGGATTAAACGTTTGATCTGTCATCTACGTTCTATTACAAATAAAATATTGACATTTGCCATCTCCACATCATTGCATTCAGTTTTTATTCACAATTTGTTTAGTGTCCCAACTTTTTTGGAATCAGTTTTTTTTTTTTGGAATTTGTGTCAGGCAGCTCCTATTGAAGTGATTTCTTGATTGAAACAGGTGAGGCAGTAATCAGGCCTGGGGGTGGCTACGGAAATTGAACTCAGGTGTGATGCACCACAGTTAGGTGATTTTTGAACAAGGGGGCAATTACTTTGTCACACAGGGCCATGTAGGTTTGGATTTTTTTTTCTTCCTAAATAATAAAAACCACCATTTAAAAACTGCATTTTGTGTTTACTTGTGTTATATTTGACTAATGGTTAAATGTGGTTGATGATCAGAAACATTTTGTGAGACAAACATGCAAAAGAATAAGAAATCAGGAAGGGGGCAAATAGTTTTTCACACCACTGTAGTGTATTATGTTCTATGTCAGTGGGACGGGCCCCCCCTAGGGGGGCGCGGAGTAACAAAAAGGGGGGTGCAAAGATGTGAAAAAAGAAAACAAGAATCGAAAATATGAAAAATACATCTATTGAAGCCAAAACAAATTCACTTAAACTACATTCTGATACTAGAAAAATAAATAGAGAGTTAGATAAATGTCGATAAAAGTTATAAAATATGCATCTATGATATATCATTAATTTAAAAAGAACAAATTGGTATTAGTGGGCTCCTTTCAAAAAAATATCAGGGGGGGTGTGATTTAAACTGTTATGAAAACTCGGGTTGCAAATACTTAAAGTTTGAGAAACGCTGTTCTATGTAGTTTGCTTCCCGGGTTCTCCCTGCGTGGAGTTTCCATTTTCTTCTTGTATCTGCTCCGGTTTCCTCCCACAGTCCAAAGACATGCAGGTTAGGTGCATTGGCGATCCAAAATGTCCCTAGTGTGTGCTTGATGTGTGGGTGTGTGTGCGCCCTGCGGTGGGCTGGCACCCTACCCGGGGTTTGTTTCCTGCCTTGTGCCCTGTGTTTGCTGAGATTGGCTCCAGTAGACCCTGTAGTTAGGATATAGCGGGTTGGATAATGCATGGATGGATGGATGTTTCATGTATTTTGTGGGAGGTGGGACCACCTGCCTATCACTGTCAAGGGGCCGTCTTTAGTCTTTTAAAGGCTGAGAAAACAAGCAGTCCCTTGCGGTTCATTGAATGTGTTTAGTGGTGTTGGTGAGCTCTTCTGCTTATTACTGTCACTTTGTGGCTTTAGTGACGATTTTGATCTGTTTTACTTCAAATTTTGTATTGGGACTTATTTGCTACTGGATTGGTAATTTCAGAGAACTCCTTCTGTGCCTTTTTCGCTCATCTGAGCATTTTTTCAATAAATATTTGTATTTATAACGATGCTATTTTTTTCCCTTGTGCTACACAACATTTATTTCTACAGCACATTTTCATACAAATAATGGAGCTCAAAGTGCTTTACATGATGAAGAAAGTGAAAAAAAAGACAAAGTAAGAATTAAAATAAGAAAACACTAATTAACACAGAATAAAAGGAAGGTCCGATGGCCAGGGAGGACAGAACAAACAAAAAAAAAAATCCAGATGGCTGGAGAGAAAAAAATAAAATCTGCAGGGGTTCTGAGGTCACGAGACCACCCTGCCCCCTCTGGGCATTCTACCTAACATCAATGACCTCACAATCAGTCCTCTTTGTATTTCGGGTTCTCATGGAAGGACTTGATGATGACGGTCACGTGGACTTCTGGCCTCTAATCCATCAATGTAGGGACGTCATGGTGCTTTGATCAGGTGGTGGTGGTGCAGATCAACACCATAGAAAACCAGAAATAAGAACAGAAGAGAGAGTAGGGGTCAGTACGGATTTTGGAGCCACCATGAATAGTAATAATAATTAATTGAGTATACAGAGCATCAGGGTATCAGCGGACCACAAGCCAAAGGTTGATCGACTCTTCCTCTTGTGTTTTTTGCTACCATTTAGGAGACTTTCTGCTAAGGGACGCTCAAGTTCATAATGCTGGAGGACATAATATTAAAGTTCTGCAAGTGTACTTTGTGCGATAGTTTTGAATTGTATTTCTTCTGTCAGCTGTCTCATGTGCCGTGAGTGTAACACAGCTTGTTCCAGTGGCCCATTGTTGTTCATGGTGCCTGCAGCAGTAGGTTTACATATCGCCCGATTCGTCATGTCTTATGTCAAGCTGTGGATGAAAGAACCTTTACTAAAGCTATAACAAATGTTTCTTGTTTTCCCAATGAATCTCTTGGGTTCCTGATTC
This sequence comes from Polypterus senegalus, assembly GCF_016835505.1. Lineage (NCBI taxonomy): Eukaryota > Metazoa > Chordata > Cladistia > Polypteriformes > Polypteridae > Polypterus > Polypterus senegalus. The sequence goes on along the minus strand of NC_053167.1, from coordinate 137,215,114 downwards.
CCGTTTTTGTCCTCCTGACTTTGATTTTTGCCATTGCCCTTTGGCTTCATTATTTCTGCACTCATCAACCCAGGTTTTTGATTCTTTTATGTTTCATTTCTCTCTCCTGCTTTGCTCTTTAGAAATCATATTTCTATGATTACCACAACACTGGTTAGAAAAACCAGTCTGGTAGTCGGCAGTACTCCTCGAGGGTGAGAGAAAAGTGTAACGGTTTGGGTTGACCCTGGACTTACTCAGTGCAAGACCCCTGGAAGTGACTATGGATCACGAGTTCAAGGCAAAGCCATAAAGGGAAACAGGAACTGCCAAATTCCCTGGCCAGAATAGACAAAAACGCGAATACTGAGTCGTTAAACTACATAAGGAAAATAAACTACATAAGGAAAATTCTAACTAAACAAAGAGCTAAAATTCCAAATAATACAAACATTCCAAAACAAGAATAAAAAAAAATCTAAAAGCTAAAGAAACAAAAAAAGATTAGCCAATAATAACCAAAGTCAGTCTGCAATAACCAAGAGTCAAAAGTCGAAGAATACAAAAGTCGAAACGAACACGGAGAAGGACCACCAACACTTAAGAAAAATGTGCAGTGAAGCACAAAACGGGAGCAAAGTCACAACAAATGAAACAACAACAGCAACAACATTTATTTCTATGGCACGTTTTCATACAAGTAACGTAGCTCAAAGAGCTTTACAAGATGAAAAAAGAAAAATATAAAAATAAGCTCAGGCAATGCTAAGTAACAAAGAATAAAGTAAGGCCCGTTGGCAGGCAAGACAGGAAAAACAGTTCCGATGGCGCTAGAATAAATAAAATCTGCAGGGGTTCCGAGGCCACGAGACCACCCAGCTCCTCCCGGACATTCTACCTAACATCATTGATCTCTAACAGTCCTCATGGCTTTCAGGCTTCACGTGGAAGAAGTTGACGATGATGGTCATGTGGACCTCTGGCCTTCAATCCATCAATGTAAGGACTGGACGGTGCCCAGAGAAACGGAAAAAAGAACAGCAGAGAAAGTAGGGGTTAGAACTGATTTCAGAGCCACCATGATAATGATAATTCAGTGCATATACAGAATATCAGGGTTACACTAAAATGAAACTGTGAGGAAGCCATGTTAAAATAAGTGACCCACCTTATTAGCCTGGTGAATTTCTATCCAGGGGGCTGGAGTAAAAAAAAACAAAAAAACAGGGGGAATCCGAGGCCACGAGACCACCTAGCCTTCACTGGGCATTCTACTGAACATAAATGATCTCAGTCAGTCCTCGTGGTTTTCAGGCTTCATGTGGAGGAACTTGATGATGATGGTCATGTGGGCATCTGGCCTTCAATCCAAAAAAAACGAATAGCTAATGCCTCAGAATAAAAAAAAAACACCGAGGCCAGCAGGTGGTTTAAAGAGGACACTTGAGGTCCTCCCTGAAGGCCCCATTTGAATGACAGTAGTGAAAAGAGACCAGGGTGCAATTACATCCATCCATTATCCAACCTGCTATATCCTAACTACAGGGCCACGGGGGTCCGCTGGAGCCAATCCCAGCCAACACAAGGCGCAAGGCAGGAAACAAACCCCGGGCAGGGTGCCAGCCCATTGCAGCAAATACAAAAACCAAATAAGGGATTGGAGGGAATTATGAAAAAGGACTAAATAAAAAACAAAAGGAGGTCTTCACACTAGGGGCACTTTCATTAGTTCTGGTCACGTTCTCAAGTCTACCTCATAGTTTAAAATAATAAGAAGAAGAACATTAGAACACTCTAGATGAGATCAGGCCATTCAGCCCAACAAAGCTCGCCAGTCCTGTCCACTTATTTCTTCCAAGAAAACATCGAGTTTTGAAAGTCCCTAAAGTCTTCCTGTCCACCACACTACGTGGTCACTTATTCCAAGTGTCTATCGTTCTTTGTGTAAAGAAAAACTGCCTAATGTTTGTGCGAAATTTACCCTTAACAAGTTTCCAACTGTGTCCCCGTGTTCTTGATGAGCTCATTTTAAAATACAAGTCTTGATCCACTGGACTAATTCTCTTCATAATTTTAAACACTTCAATCATGTCACCTCTTAATCTTCATAGCCTTTTGGTTATGAATGGCAATGGCCTTTTGATAAACTGCTTGAATCCATTTAAAGTTCTTGCTTATTTTACTCCATCGAGCACTTCAAGGTATGTCCACTGTGAGGGATTGCTGGCCGTGTATCTCGGCCAACACCCCCAAACCGCCAGATGGAGCCAACCCTGCAACATGGAAGGGCCCCGAATTCCAGTAGGGCATCGTGGAACTTGGAGTCTTTCATCACAGCCTTGCTGGATACCATGGAGGCCACCGGAGGACACTGCAGGGAGGCCCAGGGACTTATACTTTCCTTATAGTAATTCACAATCGCGGAAATGGGAGAAATTGATATACTTCCGGGCTGAAGAAAAGAGGAGTTTTGATCTGACCCGGAAGTGCTAGGAATCACATGGACTGGGGGGATCAGAAGCATTTACGCGTCAAAGACTTTAAAAGGACTCTGGGAAATCCCAGCAGAGAGTCGAGTTGGGAGGAAGGGTGAGTGAGCTGCTGGGAATGGAGGTTTATTGTTATTGTTTATTAATTATTGTGGATTATTGATATATTATTAGAGTATTGTGGAGTAGTGGTGCTTTGTGCACATTATTATTATAATAAATAATAATTCTGGACTTTTACCTGGTGTCTGACGAGGGGCCTGAGGGTTCAAGGGGTCAAGAAAGCCCTAAACTGTCACACCCTACAGTTCAAAAAAATATTCTTCTGCTCTCCCTTATGGAAATATCAAAACGTTCATGGCACCAGATTTCAGTTATGAAAGCCATTTACAAAAGCTCAGGGATGTGGGAGATCAGAGATGATTCCAACAGCATGGAGTACCAACCCTGGATGGGATGCCAGTCTAATAGAGCGCAGACCCACATCAGTCGAGCTAACATATACGTCAGTAGCATGAAGATACCAGATTTGAACCTCTGTTCCTCTGCCCTGACTTAATCTCTTCTCCATCAATCCAGCCACAGGTCTCTTTGGGGCTCCATTGAACTTTCATCAGGTCATTCCCTCAGGTGTCGCAGTCAAGGAGGCGGTCTGGTAGTTCTACCCTGGATGTTCTCTACTGCTGTAATGTCCAGAAATGAATCCTTTCCCCCAGCATTCCAGATGTGGCCTCAGCAGCACCACCCCCCATACCACTGACTGTAAGCTTTCAGTGCACAGGGGACCTGTTTAAATTACTTCTGCACTCTGTCTGCTGCTGGACACTGATGAGTCCACTAGGACCCCCCACTGTGTTTCACGCGATACACTTTCCAGCTCCAGACCCCCTGTTGTGTAATCACCCCGCATAGTTTTCATTCCCACATGCACAACTTTAATGTGTGTTTACATTGCACTTCATTTGTGGCATTTCTGATCCAATGTGAATCCTGTCCAGATGCATCTCTACTGATTTGGCTGCTGCCTCGAGGGCAAGTCTGCTAGTCTAACTAGTTCACCATCAGCCTCGGACTGAGGCAACGCGCTCTTTACGCGGTGCGAATGAAACAAGAGACGCAGCCGAAGTGCAGACCCCCTGCAGGACCCCATCTAGAATGCGCGCACGTTCTGTAGCCCTGTGGATTTTTTAATCATTTTCTTGATCTGAATCAAAATAAAATGGAGGTGCTTATGGTGCAGCGCTTCCCGATTGGGGGTGCGAGCAGCTGTTGCAGGAAGAAAAATGAAAAACATTATTTGTACAAAATCTTAATTTATCTATCCATTCCTAAATAATTAAATGGGCAGGCTATTTTGTTAAAATGGATGACTCCCGCTCTTATGCGCACTTAGTGCTGCGTGGGTATTATGAACTATCGTATCTGTTCAAGTTCTATTTAAATCTATATAATAAAAGCCCAGCGCGGTGTCCGTGTCCGCGTTCCTTTTGGCTGTATAGCCGCCCCGTAAAAAAGCCCCAGTCCGTCCCCTCCTGCTTACCCACCTCCGTTCTTTCCCCTTTGCTTTTATTATTCCTGTTCCCGAAAATCTTTTCAAAACAAAAGTAAAGAAATAGACAGAGCGTCACATTAACGTCTTCTCCCCTCTGCCGATTAAATAATCAATAAAATGAAATTAAAAAATCACGAAAGAAACAGAAACCACAACCTACCCTTACAGAGTCCACCGCGCTTCTGGTGTTACAACCGAACACGTGGCGTATGCAGGTTATGAGGTGTGACGCTAATTAACGCCCGTACTACAACAGATTATGTGATTCATACTATTAACTATTTACAGGGATCAACTCTTTTGGACAAAATTAAAATTATAAATAACATGTGCACTTGAGTATTTCGAGCCCTGCGTCTTAGTCGGATGGTTCCTCTGGTCACCAATTCGTGTGTTTCACTATGCCCACTATGCCTTTCCGTCTTCAGCTACCCATGTGCACTTGTACGGAGGAGACCTTACGGAAAAATGCCGAAACGAAATGCAACTAAACCTGCTGCTGCGAGTGAGGCACATTACAGTGTGATCACGAAGCAAAGAGGGAAAGGCGTGACCTATGGCGTTATTTCAGTGCCACTATTCTGAGCACACGTAAAAAAATATTGAGCGCACGTAAAAAAAGATTGCAAGTGCAAGTGTTGCATTTTGAAGAGAAATTTATTTTGAGCGTACAAAAGCTGAATTTGAGTGAACAAAATTCATTGCTGCGTGCAAAAAATGTATTTCAGTGTTTGCGCTTATCCATATACACACACACAATAGCACCCCCTCTCGCTCAGTTTTTTCATTTGGCGCTTGCTAATATGTGTTGCTAGCTCACAACATTCTCTGCTGCGGCTCAACTCTCTGTACACCGTTATAAGTGTGCCACAAAACCAACCAATCACAGACTTGGTTTTAAAAATTCTGATTGGCTCTTACGGTCTCCAATCAGCTCGCTAGCTGCTGCATTCCGGAAACAGTCCGAAATGTAGCTAAATCCAGCTAAACTTAATTAAACCCCAATTTGCGGATAATATCTTTAATTATTTTATTTTAAAATATATTATTTGTTAAGACTATCGTTGGTGTAGTATAATGTAGTTGCATTATACAACCATGCCAACTGACTGTTTCCGGAATGCAGCAGCTAGCGAGCTGATTGGAGACCGTAAGAGCCAATCAGAATTTTTGAAACCAAGTCTGTGATTGGTTGGTTTTGTGGCACACTTATAACGGTGTACAGATAGTTGAGCGCTCGCAGCAGAGAATGTTGTGAGCGCAAGCAACACATTGCGAGCAAGCGCAAATGAAAAAACTGAGCGAGAGGGGGTGCTATTGTGTGTGTATATGGATAAGCGCAAACACTGAAATACATTTTTTGCACGCAGCAATGAATTTTGTTCACTCAAATTCAGCTTTTGTACGCTCAAAATAAATTTCTCTTCAAAATGCAACACTTGCACTTGCAATCTTTTTTTACGTGCGCTCAATATTTTTTTACGTGTGCTCAGAATAGTGGCACTGAAATAACGCCATATTGCGGCTGCCTGTTTATCTGAATTGTGTGTTTTACACCAGCCATCCATGGTGCTTAGATCTTCCGGTCAGTTGTCTCTTGTTGTCTCTCGTACCGAGTGTCAAAATAAGGGGGACAGCTGCTGCTCCTCGCCTGTGGACCTCTTTACCTCGTCACATAAAGGAGTCGTCGACAATTCAAAACGAGACTAGAGACTCATTTCTATTCACTTGCATTCCGTGACCTTCAGTAATACTGATGTTGTGATTATGTAACATTACTTCTATTTATTATTTATTTTATGTTCATTTATTTTATTTCTATTTATGTTATTTGTATCTTTTCTTGTATTCTATTATTGTAAAGCACTCTGGCCACAGCATTCCTATGTTGTTTTAAAGGTGCTACATAAATACTGACATTGACACATTTAGTAGCTTAATGAAGTGCCAGTGGTACAAACTAGAAATCTGGGCAACCTGTCAAACTGAGCTCTCTGTTATAAATACAGATGCCCACTAGGATGTGCCCTGAAGTTTTCGGACATGCAGTGGTCTCATGGCTGCTCCCACCCCACACATTTGGCTAGTGCCACGACCACACGCCCAACCAGCAAATCTTCATTTGACACAAATGCCTACTTGGATACCAAGAGCAAGTAGAAATGGCCGAAGACCTGCAGGTCGAAAGATCTCGTGCAACTATTATGATTTTCATTGACCTTGGATCAATAAGATGGCATGTTAAAGGTGTTATATATTAATGTGTGTTTATGCATTTTATTGTTATTGTAACAACTTTAAAATAATTGAGTTTCTGAAGAAAGGAAAACCATGCCTACCCTTCTTATAAATTAGTTTCTGTGTTAAGGTCACACATTAGCCTGCAATTGTAGCACTCCACCTTGTCCATTGTCTCCTCTTAAATTAAAGCTGGGACAAGTAAGCACCATGAGTATTGGAAAGGCGCTATATACATAAAATGCATCTCTCTATCACATTAAATAACTTTTCCGTCGTGTCCGCGATATTCCCCCTTGACCACATCTCTCGCTCAATCATTACTCCTGCTGCGCACATCCTCTCTGCATCCCACCCCGTGACACTCTCAGTGCTAACTTACCCTTCAATGGAAAGGAAGAAAAGCAAATGATCTATTCGTCCATCCATCCATTATCCAACCCACTATATTCTAACTACAGGGTCACGGGGGTCTGCTGGAACCAATCCCAGCCAACACAGGGCACAAGGCAGGAAACAAACCCCGGGCAGGGCACACACACACACACACACACCAGGGCCAATTTAGAATCACCAATGCACTTAACCTGCATGTCATGGACTGTGGGAGGAAACCTACACGGACACGGGGAGAACATGCAAACTCCACGCAGGGAGGATCCGGAAAGCGAACCTGGGTCTCCTAACTGCAAAGCAGCAGTGCTACTGACTGCGCCACCGTGCTGCCCCTGATCTATTCAAGATCATCGAATTTTAATTCACGATAGAATAACAGCGGCAAGAGCTGATCACGTCAAAAAATAAAGAAAAAGAAAATGAACAGAAAAGAGCTGCATATAATAAAAGTCAAGAACAAAGAGAAGCGTCCGATAAACGAGAACGAGAAAAATATCCCGAACAATATGCAAACACAAATGCAATAAAGCAATGTTTAAATTGTAACTCTGGATGGTGCTATACCAGCGCGTAACACGACACACAGACACTGACAACACGTTTTTAAAACACCAAGAAGCTGTTTAATTTCTTTACTTCAATTAAATAGTGCCCAAAGCACCTCCACCACAATAAACAAATAAATAAATTTATATTTAAATCTCCAAATCTCTCCTCCACACATCCCAGCAAGCTCTGTCCACTACCAACCAACTCCAGCTTGCTTGCTGGATCTCCACCAGTCCTTTATATAGTCCTTGACCCGGAAGTGCTTCTGTTCTTCCACTCACGTGACTTGCTAGCACTTCCAGGTCAGATGGAGAATGGGATTTTTCTTCAGCCCAGAAGTACTTCGGGACTCCCATCCTCATGACCTGGAAAGTACTTATGGGCCATAGATAGATAGATAGATGTGAAAGGCACTATATGATAGATAGATAGATAGATATAGTGAAAGGCACTATATAATAGATAGATAGATAGATAGATAGATAGATAGATAGATAGATAGATAGATAGATAGATAGATAGATAGATGTGAAAGGCACTATATGATAGATAGATAGATAGATAGATAGATAGATAGATAGATAGATAGATAGATAGATAGATAGATGTGAAAGGCACTATATAATAGATAGATAGATAGATAGATAGATAGATAGATAGATAGATAGATAGATAAAGGCACTATATGATAGATAGATAGATAGATAGATAGATAGATAGATAGATAGATAGATAGATAGATAGATAGATAGATGTGAAAGGCACTATATGATAGATAGATAGATAGATAGATAGATAGATAGATAGATAGATAGATGTGAAAGGTACTATATGATAGAAAGATAGATAGATAGATAGATAGATAGATAGATAGATAGATAGATTGAGGCACTATATAATAGATCGATTGATAGATAGATGTGAAAGGTACTATATGATAGATAGATAGATAGATAGATAGATAGATAGATAGATAGATAGATAGATAGATAGATAGAGGCACTATATAATAGACTATATAATAGATAGATAGATAGATAGATAGATAGATAGATAGATAGATAGATAGATAGATAGATAGATGTGAAAAGCACTATATGATAGATAGATAGATAGATAGATAGATAGATAGATAGATAGATAGATAGATAGATAGATAGATAGATAGATAGATAGATAGATAGATACTTACTTTATTTATCCCAAGGGGAAATTCATATAATCCAGCAGCATCATACTGATACAAAAAATACAGCACAAGTCCTTCTGTTCCTTTACAGCTCCCCCTGGTGGCACCTCCGGCACCCACCAGGGCTGCGCAATCGAACTCCCAAGTTCCTTGATGCCCTGCGGGAATCCAGGGCACCTCCAGATCCCAGGAATGCTGCCATCTAGTATTTTGGAGGAGGCAGTGACCTGGAAAAGCTGTCTTCCCACCTCCTTCCATCACAGGGGCACCCCGGCCGGGCACAACAGATTGTAAGTATTGTTTTTGAGGAGCCAGTTAATGTAACTTAATTTTCTATTTTACATTTTATTATATTTTACTCTTTTACTTCCACTTTTACTTTTTACCTTGTTTTATTATTCATTTGTATAGACAGTTGTGGTGAAATACTCAAGTGACTGATTTTCTGTCTATAAAAGCTAAGAACCAAACCGTCTTCCTTCTGCTCCCCACATACTCCTCTATATACCATCTCTTGAAATCAATCAATCAATCCTCTTCATCCCTGGTGGGACATAAGGCTCCAGTGAGCTTCCTCCATCACATGCGGTCCTTTGCAGCATGTTGTGCTTCTCCCCATGACAGGTTCATCTTTTGGGGCTCTTGTACCACCGTTCTACGCCAGGTGTTTTTGGGTCTTCCCGTTTTTCTTTTTCCAGGTGGTGTCCATCTTAAGGCAACTCTTAGGATGCGGTATTGCTCCATCCTTAACACATGTCCAAGCCATCTTAAGCGTCTTAATGTAATGTCCTTGGTGATGCATTGACTGCTTGTTTTCTTGTATAATTGTTGGTTTGGTATTTTGTTGGGCCAAAAGATCTGGCAGATTCGTCTGAGACATGTGTTGTAGAAGACCTCAAGTCTCCTCATGTCTGTACTGACCACTGTACTCCATCTCTTGAACGGCAATCGCTTTCTGAAATTGAGTGGCGCCCCGACGCTCTTCAAGTGGCTCAGCCGCGAGATAGACGCTTGCTCCTGGTGGTTGGTGAGGAAAGTGAGAAGGGGGTGTGGAGCCTCCTAGTTATTTTTATTATTACTAGTGGAAAAAGGAGAGCATCTGAGATCTACAGCCACATCCTTTGTCTTAGGAATGTTGTACAAAGGAACAGCCACACCTCTGGACAAGCTCACCAACAACAGGTCCTCCTTGTCTTGCTAGCCTCACGGGGCCAGATGTGATTCTCAAACAAGAAGAACATGTATGTGGGGACCACCAACCCATTCAAAAGTGTGAAGTGAATGGCGAACAATTCCTGTATTGCCAAGGCTCCGCCCACAGGGCTTCTTCCTAAGATACCCCCCACCAATTTCTCCAGTCCATGTGTTTTAAGACTGCCACTTGGGTTTCTGGGAGAAAGCAGAAGATACCAAACAAAAGAGTTGACAGTGAGAGAATATGAAAGTGTCACAAGCCGTCTACTAAAGCAGATGGCCTGCTAGTAGTTTGGGACCGACCAGGACTGAGGGAGTAACAAGAGAGGCACGAGAGAGGCCGATGTTCAAGACAGAAGGTGATTTATTTATTCCACAATAGAGTAAAAAAAAAAATTATAGTTGTTGATGGAAAACAAAAAGGATGGACAAAAATGTAGAAATAATCCAGTGACAAGCCAAAATCAAATTATGAAGAAAAAAAAAAAAAGACAAAAAATAGAAACTGGGAAACACCAAGGCTCTTACCCTAATATATATATATACAGTATATATATAATCAATTCCAGTCAATGAAAATCAATCAATCAATCAACATTTATTTATATAGCACATATTCATGCAAAAAAGTGTAGCTCAAAGTGCTTTACAAAATGAATAGAAAAATAGAAGACACAATAAAAAATAAACAGAAGTCAACATTAATTAACATAGAATAAGTAAGGTCTGATGGCCAGGGTGGACAGAAAAAACAAACAAAAAAAAACTCCAAATGCTGGAGAAAAAAAATAAAATCTGTAGGGGTTCCAGACCACGAGACCGCCTGACAAGTCCCCTCTGGGCAATCTAATTAACATAAGTCAAACAGTCCTCTTTGTATTTAGAGTTTTGATGATGATGGTCACGTAGACTTCTGGCTTTCAGTCCATCAATGTTGGTGCATCAGTATGCTTTGAGTAGGTGGTGGTGGCGCAGGCCGCCACCACAAAGAAACCGGAAAAAGAAACAGAAGAGAGAGTTGGGGTCAGTACGGATTTTGGAGCCACCATGAATAGTTATTATGATGGATTGAACATACAGAGTATCAGGATTAAGTTAAAGTGAAGTTAGGAGAAAGCCATGTTAAAGTAAATAAATAAATAATGAAAAGTCCAGGACAGCCTTAAAATAATACAAAACTGGACTCTGTTTCAGTCCAGGTCACCAGTACAACTCCTCCAAAAATAAAAATCTCAGGAGTCATTTTTTTTTTTGGTCCTCAGGAGCCTAACACACTCCTTTACAGCAACCAACAGCTCAGCCACTAGGCACTTCTTAGGCTGGCGTGCCTCATACTCCCTAACCCCTCTTAATTCTCTCCAAGCAATCCTTTCTTTCTCCCTCTCTTTTTTCCACAATTTTTTTTTTTCCTTTTATGCGGCCACAACAGTACTTATAAAGCCTTTTCCATTGCCAGGATCAGCTTACCTAATCATAGGGAGAAACCATTTAAGTCCTGCCAGGGAAATCGTATGCTGCAAGTACGAATCAAAATAGCTGACAACAACTTATACATAATAAAACAATAAACAACAAAACATTGATACCTAACCTCAAGGTTACTAATAAACAAACTTAAACATTATGGTACACGTACACAACTAACACAACTTGGACTCCCCCCTATAGCTGTCGTTTGATCTTCCCAGGCACCTGTGACTGCGTTTAGTGTCTGTGCCCTTGTTAAATAAAAAAAAACGGTCGGTAAAAATGGTATGTTAGACATGAAACTTGTACCCAAAACATACGGTAAAACATCTAGAAAATAAACTAAACAACGGGAGGGTAAGACCAAAATTCTTAAATGAAAAAAAAAATCTTTTTTTTTTTCCTCCGTGGTAAACTTGCTGATATATTGTTCACCATGGTTCACACTTTAAACGTATTGATAGTCCTGCCCCATATCCATCTGAACCACAATGTATCAGCATGACGGTGAGGCTACAGCGTCACAGAAAAACTAAAATTGATGTTACCCACTCAGGAGTGCAGCAGCACAAAGACACTGAATTTCCCCTTGGGATTAATAAAGTATCTATCTATCTATCTATCTATCTCTCTTGCCTACTATACTAAAATTAATATCTTTCTATCTATCTATCTATCTATCTATTTTGCCCAATATACTAAAATTAATATCTATCTATCTATCTATTGTGAACTTTGCCCGGACACAGACAGGCGGACATCTTGTTTCAAACCACCACACGTTTATTTACACTATTTACAATATTAATTCGGTCACAAAGACCCAGTTCAATGGTCACTCAGACCTAACCACGTGCACAAACAAACCCCAACAGTCCTGGCCACAATGCCTTTCTTCGGGCCGCCTCCACTCTCTTCTGCCTCGTCCTTCTTCCACCCGACTCTAGCCTCAAATGAATGGAGACGGCCCCTTTTATAGAGGACCCGGATGAGCCCCAGGTGTTCCCGGCATTCCTCCGTTGGCCATGCCCCAGCGTGGCGGAAGTGTCGGCTGTCCTCCCGGCTGCTCTCCGGGCGCCGTCATAAATCTTCCCCCCAGCACTTCCTGGTGTGGCGGAAGTGCTGGGGCAACAAGTCTCCAAGACATCGGGGTGCCTCCTGGAGGTGACCACGGGCCCCTACAGGGAAAGGCTTCCATGCCCTTGACCCGTGGCCCCCAAAGCAACCCAGAAGGCAAACCCCACGTGATCCAGGCAGGGCTCTGACCCTCTTCCGGTCACCTCCTGGCGTCCCGGCCGGGTCATGGCCCCTGGCATCCCTGACACTATCTATCTATCTATTTTGCCTACTATACTAAAATTAATATCTATCTATCTATCTATCTATCTATCTATCTATCTATCTATCTATCTATCTATCTACTATCTATCTATCTATCTATCTATCTATCTATCTATCTATCTATTTATATATCTATCTATCTATCTATCTATCTATTATATAGTGCCTTTCATCTATCTATCTATCTATCTATCTATTATATAGTGCCTTTCATCTATCTATCTATCTATCTATCTATCTATCTATCTATCTATCTATCTATCTTGTCTTGCTGTTTCTCTGTGTGTCGATTGCTTTGGTCTGGAGTGGAAGTGGCCTTTGTGCTAGCAGGAGAGTGAGTTGAGTTTAGCTTTTTCTTTTTTCCATTTTTTTCTTTTATTTCTTTTTTTTAGTCATTTCTTTGTTATTTATATATAGTCATTATTTCAAGTTTATTTAGTGGTTTTTTTAAAAAGAAGTGGCTAGGATGGCTGTGTCCCGAGGGGTACAGCCAGGCCTTTTGCCACATGGCTTTGAAAAACTTAGCAGAAGAAATGGCATCAAATTGATTGTTGATCCAGTAGTTTCAGTAGAGAAGTGTGTTACTGAAATTGGAAAAATAATTGGATGTAAAAACATTATCTCTGCTTCAAGAATGAATAAGGCTGTCGTGATATTTCTAAATGAAGAGGCCTTAGTTCACCAACTGGTTCAGGAAGGCCTAGTCATTAATGGAACCCTCATTTCTGTTTTGCGCTTTCAGCTCCTGCAAAGAGGATTATAATCTCTAATATTCCTCCTTTCTTGAAGAATGAACTGCTACGTAATGAATTGCGCAGGTATGGCGAGATTATTTCTGACATTACTATGATTCCTTTGGGGTGTAAACAGCCAGAATTAAAACATGTGGTCTCATTTAGGAGACAGGTTTTTATGCTCCTCAACAGAGGTTACAATGAGTTGATGTTGCTCTGAAGTTCAAAGTAGATGGATGTGACTATATTGTGTTTATATCTTCTGATTCAATGAAATGTTTTAAATGTGGCCGTGCAGGGCACAAAGCAGTTGACTGTAAAAGAGCTGATGGTAGTCATGCTATGGGAGGAAACACAAATGCAGTGAGTGAGTCAGATGTAGAGGATGAGTCTGAGGACTCCGACTCCGATGCTGAAGATCAGCAGATTGTTGTCTGTGAGGTATCCACAGGTACTCTTAGCTCAACTGTAGGAAGTTCTGATAATCAGATACCCAGTTGTAGCTCCACAGTTGAAAGGAGTGAAATAAAGAAAGCTGAGATAAAAATGCCTGAAGTGGATGGATCGGCCGAGGCCGAGTTGAAGTCCTCTACTGTGAATATAAATCAGGATGAAGAAAAGGGCCAAGCTAAGACCGAGGTTATGCAGCCTGTCATTGAAACGACACCAACTGAGGTGGATGACATTGAAGGTCTGAATGCTGACGCTGCTACCTGTGAGCCATCTAAGGTGGATGAGCAGGCCGAGGCCAGTCCTGAGTCCACAGTCCACAGTGAAACTGCTTGCCCTCTCTTAAATGTCAAAGCTGTGGCAGAAACTGAACCAGGCACTAATTCAGGCAGTGCAGTTAGGGAAGAAAAAGCTGGAATTGTTGAGGAAATGAATGTTGAAGAAGAATGGACGACACTCCCCAGAAAGAGGAAAGAAACCTCAGATGGTGGAGTAGGAGCCAAGAGAAGTAACAAAATGAACCTGACAGAGGGGCTGACGTGTCTTTAAAGAATCGTTTCTAAGTACCAGAGAGGTGACAATTAGCCCAGAGTGTGAGGGGAGTCAGCAGGGTGGTGAGGACAGTGACTCTTGTATGTCAAGTGACAATTTAACTGGCACTCTTGGAAAAACGAATACAGCACTGAAAGCATTCTGAGCTTTCTGGATTTTCTTGAAGGCAAAAGGAAGGTGAATGTTGTAGAACATTTTCCTGACCTGGAACTTTTTTTGGTTTCAGCCAAGCGAGTTATGCGCAATGCTGTTCCTTTGGGAATGGAAAGAAAAGAATTTAATCGTTAAAGAATGTTATCAGCAAAGTTAGAAAGTCTCTCACCTCCAGCACATAATGGCTCCACACCAGCTCCTCTCTGTTTCATTAGTTAAAGTTCTTCTTGTCATTGCTGCTCCGTTTCTTTTCTTTCTAATGCCTGTTTTCTCTTTGGGCTCTTTGAACGTTAACGGCTGCAGAGACTCCTTAAAGAGAGCCGTACTTTTCAATATTTGGAACAGAAAAACTAGATGTTACTTTTCTTCAAGAAACTCATACTGACCCAATGAATGAGTCGGAGTGGCAGAGGGACTGGAGTGGGACATCGATTCTGAGCCACGGCTCCAGTGCCAGCGCAGGGGTGGCAGTGCTCTTCAGTAAGGCGTTTCTCCGGAGTCCATTGACTGTTTTGAGCAAATTAAAGGTCGTCTCATGAAGGTCGTTGTACGTATTCAGGGAAAAACATTATTTTCTTAAATGTCTACGCTCCAAATGAAGGCAAAGAGAGAGTTTCTTTTTTTCTTTTGTTAAAAGATGTGCTAGCTGAGTGCAGTTCAGAGGACGTCGTGTTCTTAGCTGGCGATTTTAATTGCACTGAAAATGCAGAGATGGACAGGAATGGCGCTGAGCCTCACCCGGGTCAGTCAAGGTGTTGCAGTTGGTCCTTCATCAGCAAGAACTTGTGGATGTGTGGAGAGAGTCGAACCCGATGGCGAGACAGTACACATGGCTCAAGGCCTCCAGTGGCATGTTATCCATGGCAAGGCTGGACAGGATTTATACGTTACGGCACAATCTGAACCTCATTTTGGGCTCTTGTCTTCTGCCCACAGGGTTTTCAGACCATAGTTTAGCTCTCACTCGTTTCTCTTTGGGGTCTGAGCGTAATTTTAAATCTTTCTGGCACTTTAATACTAAACTTCTTAAAGACTCTCTATTTCTTCAACACTTTCGTCTCTTTTGGGACAAATGGAGACTCAGCAAAAATGAATTCTCATCTCTGAAGCAATGGTGGGACGTCTCCAAGGTCCAAATTAAACTCTTTTGCCAGTTTTATTCTGAACATTCTTCTAGAAAGGTCACCATGGCCATTAAAGAACTGGAAGAGGACATTGGGATAATTCAAACCAAACTGGAAACCGGTTTTAATGCCAATTTGCTTGAGTCTCTAAAAGACAAAAAAGATTCTCTGAGGTCCCTGCTGGATGAACAGGTGAAGGGCGCCATTGTCAGGGGGAGATTCCAGAATATTTCCCAAATAGACGCCCTACGCAGTTTTCTTTTCATTGGAGAAGAAGGTTGCTCAGGCAAAAATCATTCACTGTCTGAAAACTGCAGATGGGACTGAAATGACGGAGACCGAGGAGATCCGGAATTTGCCTTCAAATTTTACAAAGACTTATTCTCTGCAGAAACAGTGGACTTGTCTTCAAACACAGAAATTTTCTTTAATGACCTACCACAGCTGACTCCATCCACCAAGGAAGAACTCGACCTGCCACTATCGCTGGAGGAGCTCACTAGTGCTCTTGGGAGTATAAATCAGAACAAAGCCCCTGGGATCGATGGACTTCCCGTCGAATTCTACAAGTCCTTTTGGGATATCATGGGTAAGGACTTCCTGACTGTGTTTGTGGAGAGCATCAGGGATAAAGAACTTCCTGTGAGTTGTCGGAGAGCAGTTTGACTCTTTTACCAAAAAGGGGATCTCTGCAACATTAAAACTGGCGACGGTCAGCCTGCTCTGCTCAGACTATAAAATCTTTTCTAAAGCGCTGGCTCTTCGTCTGAGGACTGTCATGAACTGCTTGGTGGCCTTGATCAGTCATACTGTGTCCCTGAACGATGCATTTTTGATAACATTTTCTTTGTGCGGGATTTGGTATCTGCTTCTGACATTTTTGGGTTTAAGGCGGGTCTCATCTCACTGGATCAAGAGAAGGCCTTTGACCGGGTAGACCACCAGTATTTATTTACAGTTCTAAGAGGTTTGGTTTTGGTGAGACCTTTCTAGGATATATTAAATTAATGTACACGAATGTGTTTAGTGTTTTAAAATTAATGGAGGGTTGGGAGCCCCATTTTCTGTTACAAGGGGCATTCGTCAGGGGTGTGCACTCTCCGGTATGCTATACTCGCTGTCCATAGAGCCCCTGCTCCACAGACTTCGCCAATTACTTCACGGCCTGTCATTGCCTGTGTGTCCCACTGCATCTTTTAAGGTGGTGGCATATGCTGACGATGTCACAGTTGTCATCACTGAACCTGATGATGTTGTCCTGCTGCAGGACTGTTTACAGGTGTTTCAAACGGTGTCATCTGCCAGGGTCAACTGGTCCAAATGTAATGCCTTTCTGATGGGCAACTGGGACTGTCCTCCCCCAAACCTCCCAAGTGGTTTAACATGGAACTCTAAGGTATTTAAACATCTGGGAATTTACATTGGGAAGTCTGGAGCCACAGCTGATAACTGGGAAGGTTTAATTGACCAAATTCAGGGAGACTGAACAAATGGAAATGGGTGGTGCCAAGCTCTCTTTTCGGGGTAGGGTGCTTATTATTAATAATTTAATTGCTTCAATGCTTTGGCATAAATTTAGGTGTGCAGATCCTCCAGTTTGGCTGTTAAAAGAAATTCAGGGGATATTACTGGATTTTTTTTGGGACAAACTTCATTGGGTGAAACGCAGTGTGATACATCTGCCTGTGGATGAAGGTGGTCAGGGCTTGGTGGACATTCTGAGTAGAATTGAAGCTTTTAGGCTGACAGATTTACAGCGTCTCTTGTATGCCCCTCAGCCTTTACTGTGGAGGAGTTTAGCATTCGCTTTTTTTCACAGGGTCGGAAATCTCAATTTTGATTTGCAACTCTTTTTAATTGATGTCAAGCGATTGGCTATCTGTGCTGCCCACCTTTTACCGCAACATGTTATTGATTTGGCACACCAAAACAAACAGAGTGGGAATTAATGTGGAGTCAGTCTTCTGGTTACTTGAAGAACCGGTAATATGGAATCCAGTCTTGGAGTTTGACTCGGTCAGTTTAAACTCACTGCTAATGAACAAAGGCTTTACCAAAGTAGCCAACTTTATTGATCCAGTCAGCAACCAGTGGAAGTCTGGGGCAGCTGTGGCACATGAGCTCGGGATTAGGTCTGTCCGTCTTGGGGGGTCGATAATCAACAAACTTAAAGTCTCTTTAGTGCAATTGGGTGCAGGTCCTCTGTGTGAGAATTATATCTCTGGAGATCTTATAAAAGAGGCAGAACCTCCTGAATGTGAAATTACAATTAAACCAAATGTAAAAGATTTTATCAGTTCTAATAACTCATTTTAACAATTAATCACATAAATGGAATTTCTTTCCAAAATTTGTCAAAAAAAGAATTGTATGACTGGTGTCTTAAAGTGTCCCATTTTATTATTTGAAAGACATGACTGATACCCTGTGGAGGAACACTCTGTGTCTGCATGACACGACATCTCCAGCATGGAGGACTTTATATAAACCGCCAATTGAGAAAAGAGTTGGTGACCTGCAGTGGAGGATTCTACATGTGGCAGTAGCCACCAATTCATTTTTAAAAACCATTGGTGCCAGCGTAACAGATCAGTGTCCATTCTGCCTTCAAAAAGAAACAGTTTATCATTTATTTCTGTATTGTACCAGATTACAACCACTGCTGCATTTTCTTGATTTATTGTTGATGGATTTGGGAATTATATTTAATAACCTCATTTATATTTTTGGAATGCCGGTGTCAAGAGTTTGTAAAACAATGTTTACTTGGCAATTTTTTGTTAGGCCAGGCCAAGATGGCAACGTTAAAAACGAGAAGAAATAGAGATAAAGATCAGAAAACTACTGATGCTCTATTAATGTTTAAGGTCTTCCTTCAAAGGAGATTGAGAATTGAATTTGAATATTTTAAATTAATTAATCAATTAGATGTATTTAGAGAGATCTGGGCTGTAAATGATGTTTTATGCTCCTTGGAAGATGAATGTCTAGTCTTAAAGTATGAGTAGGAAAACTGTGTTATTAAATGTTGATTAATTTTGACTGTTAATTTGACTGCAATTATGTTATAATTGTTAATAAAGGTCTGTTTAAAATTAAAAACTATCTATCTATCTATCTATCTATCTATCTATCTATCTATCTATCTATCTATCTATCTTAATAATGAATTTGCGTGTTGTAATGAGTGACAGTGGAGACAGACAGACAGAGACACAAGGAGATATAAGGGATAAGCTTTTAAGTGTGGAGACAGCCGAGGAGCAGTGGAACAGGTTTAAATTTTTTTTTACATGCAAAGCAGGACAAATGCAGACCTAAATTTGGAATTAACAGGAAACAGAAGAAAACAAACTTCACGGTGGATTAATAAAGATTTAGAAAAGAAGTTGCAAAGGAACTGCTTTATAAGGCACATAAGACTAATGACTGCAAAGTGAATCGTAGAGCATATGAGAACATGAGGGCAAACATTAAGAAGGATATCAGGGAGGCTAAAAGACAGTTGGAGAGGAATAGAGCAGATAAAGCGAAAGAAGACCCTAAGAAATTCTTTCAGTATTTTAGTAGTAAAAGTACAGTGAAGGAGGAGGTGAAGTGCATCAGGAATAGTGAAAGGGGAATTAAAAGATACAGACAGTGAAATAGCAGATGCCCTAAACTTACATTTTTCTGAGGTGTTCACAAGTGAGCAAGTGGATAACCTCAGAGCGGTAACAGGGACTACTAAGGAGGTACTGAGGGATTTGGAAATTGTAGAGAGAGAAGAGCTGCTCAGATTAAATAGGCTGAAATCAAACAAATCGCCAGGCCCAGATGATATTTATCCTCGTGTTCTTAAGGAGGCTAGTGAGTACAGATACAAAACCTTGACACGTATTTTTAGGGAGTCACTGTGCACTGGAGAGATTCTGAAGGAATGGAAAATAGCAAATATCATCCCAATATATAAAAAGGGTGACAGGGAAGATCCAGGCAATTACAGGCCAGTAAGCTTAATGAGCATCACAGGAAAATTAATGGAAGAAATTATTAAGGATACGATTGAGCAACACATGGCAAGGACAGGACTTATTCTGAACAGTCAGCATGGGAAGAGAAGAGGGAGGTCGTGTTTTACTAACAGGCTGGAATTCTATGAGGAGGCAACAAAAGGATACGACCGGAGTGGAGCAGATGAGATTATTTATCTGGACTTTCAGAAAGCATTTGATGAGGTGCCACATGAGAGGTTGGGTATCAAACTAAAAGAAGTGAGAGTTCAGGTGACGTTTTTAAATGGGTGCAGAACTGGCTCAGACACAGGAAGCAGAGGCTGATGGTGTGAGGAACCTTATCAGAACTGGCCAATGCTAAGAGGGATGACCAGCAGGGGTCAGTGTGGGGGCCGCTGCTATTTTTAATATATATAAATGATTTAGATAGCAATATAAAGAACAAGCTGGTTAAGTTTACAGATGATACCAAGATAGGTGGATTAGCAGATCATTTGGAATCCGTTATATCATTACAGGTGGACTTGGATAGCATGCAGGCTTGGGCAGTTTTGTGGAAGATGAAATTTAATGTCAGTAAATGTAAAGAATTACACATAGGAAGTCAAAATGTGAGGTTTGAATACACAATGGGTGGTCTGAAAATTGAGAGTCCACCTTATGAGAAGGATTGAGGAGTCATAGTGGACTCGTCACTATCAACTGACAGACAGTGTTCAGAAGCCATTAAGAAGGCTAACAGAATGTCAGGTTATATAGCGCCTTGATGTGTGGAGTACAAGTCACAGGAGGTTCTGCTCAGGCTTTATGACACACTGGTGAGGCCTCATCTGGAGTCCTGTGGGCAGTTTGGGTCTCCAGGTTAAAAAAAGGACATAACAGCACTAGAAAAGGTCCAGAGAAGAGCGACGAGGCTGATTCAGGGCTACATGGGGTGAGTGATGAGGAAAGATCAAAAGAGCTGAGCCTTTACAGTTTAAGCAAAAGAAGATTAAGAGGTGACATGATTGTAGTGTTTCAAATTATGAGGGGAATTAGTCCAGTGGTTTATTAATATATACCATGTTAAAATATGATGGCTATTATTTCCAATTAGACAGTAATGTGTTATTTCTTTATTTATTCGTTTAGACATTATAACAGAAAGGAAAGACAACGATAAAGAGTTGGGGTGCCAAGATGTCCACCTCGTATAATGGGTTGCAGTGAGATTCAAAAAAAAAAAAAACACGCAAAATATTGCAGAGTCGTCTCTACTGATGTGAGTTCAAGACAGAACGGTTCCAATTTTGGGCCCGTCTGACAGGAAGTGGTGAGTCCAGGTGGACGGACACCGGAAGTGACGTCAGATGTGTCGTGGCCGTCAATCAACCGGTCTGCAGAGGGAGAAAGAGAGAGAGAGTGAGAGAGATGCATTAGGACACAGCGCCAACACCTGGAGTGGCGGTTGAACTGCAGTGACTAAGACCCTTTGAGTACGTTGGTGACACCGTGCAGTCAGAAAGTGGATGTCGTACACCCTCATTGATGTTTCTGCTGGTGTCGTTAGGCAGATTTGTTGATTTGGGTGTTTTGAGCACTGAAATTTGCATCTCCTGAGGCTCTTCGTTATCCACTCTCTTACTGGCAGTCATTTTGATGAAGAGTGTGACACACCCTTTATTTCAGACGCAGATTTTGCAGTTCATATTTTCATGATTATAGCTGCCGGTTCTTTCAAGCTTACATCGACTCCTACATGATCGTCATAACGCTGAACTACAGAGAGCACTCACAGCACCAGCGACTACGTGTCGTTCCCATTTACCACTCCAAATGCCAATGTATTATCTGGTGTTACAGAAAGCGTTTTCTCTTCAAACAGTTTTTATTTCTAACGTGTAATGTGCACACCTATTTAAACATTCATGAGGGGTCTTTTTAGGCGACTTTTCTACTGATCTTTGGAGCTCGAAATCTCCGCCTCTGCCTTGAGCTCCGCCGTTAATGAAGCACTGGATTGGTTAACCTCTTAACCGCCCTCTGCCGGATATATCCGGCATCGTAGCGTTATTGCTGACGCCATACTGCCGGAATTATCAAGGCACATTTACAGTGGTGTGAAAAACTATTTGCCCCCTTCCTGATTTCTTATTCTTTTGCATGTTTGTCACACAAAATGTTTCTGATCATCAAACACATTTAACCATTAGTCAAATATAACACAAGTAAACACAAAATGCAGTTTTAAATGATGGTTTTATTATTTAGGGAGAAAAAAAAATCAAACCTACATGGCCCTGTGTGAAAAATTAATTGCCCCCTGAACCTAATAACTGGTGGGCCACCCTTAGCAGCAATAACTGCAATCAAGCGTTTGCGATAACTTGCAATGAGTCTTTACGGCGCTCTGGAGGAATTTTGTCCCACTCATCTTTGCAGAATTGTTGTAATTCAGCTTTATTTGAGGGTTTTCTAGCATGAAGCACCTTTTTAAGGTCATGCCATAGCATCTCAATTGGATTCAGGTCAGGACTTTGACTAGGCCACTCCAAAGTCTTCGTTTTGTTTCTCTTCAGCCATTCAGAGGTGGATTTGCTGGTGTGTTTTGGGTCATTGTCCTGTTGCAGCACCCAAGATCGCTTCAGCTTGAGTTGACGAACAGATGGCCGGACATTCTCCTTCAGGATTTTTGGTAGACAGTAGAATTCATGGTTCCATCTATCACAGCAAACCTTCCAGGTCCTGAAGCAGCAAAACAACCCCAGACCATCACACTACCACCACCATATTTTACTGTTGGTATGATGTTCTTTTTCTGAAATGCTGTGTTCCTTTTATGCCAGATGTAACGGGACATTTGCCTTCCAAAAAGTTCAATTTTTGTCTCATCAGTCCACAAGGTATTTTCCCAAAAGTCTTGGCAATCATTGAGATGTTTCTTAGCAAAATTGAGACGAGCCCTAATGTTCTTTTGCTTAACAGTGGTTTGCGCCTTGGAAATCTGCCATGCAGGCCGTTTTTGCCCAGTCTCTTTCTTATGGTGGAGTCATGAACACTGACCTTATTTGAGGCAAGTGAGGCCTGCAGTTCTTTAGACGCTTGTCCTGGGGTCTTTTGTGACCTCTCGGATGAGTCGCCTCTGCGCCTTGGGGTAATTTTGGTCGGCCGCCACTCCTGGGAAGGTTCACCACTGTTCCATGTTTTTGCCATTTGTGGATAATGGCTCTCACTGTGGTTTGCTGGAGTCCCAAAGCTTTAGAAATGGCTTTATATCCTTTACCAGACTGATAGATCTCAATGACTTCTGTTCTCATTTGTTCCTGAATTTCTTTGGATCTTGGCATGATGTCTAGCTTTTGAGGTGCTTTTGGTCTACTTCTCTGTGTCAGGCAGCTCCTATTGAAGTGATTTCTTGATTGAAACAGGTGTGGCAGTAATCAGGAAATTGAACTCAGGTGTGATACACCACAGTTAGGTGATTTTTTAACAAGGGGGCAATTACTTTTTCACACAGGGCCATGTTGGTTTGGATTTTTTTTTCTCCCTAAATAATAAAAACCATCATTTAAAAACTGCATTTTGTGTTTACTTGTGTTATATTTGACTAATGGTTAAATGTGTTTGATGATCAGAAACATTTTGTGTGACCAACATGCAAAAGAATAAGAAATCAGGAAGGGGGCAAATAGTTTTTCACACCACTGTACCTAAGGTTATGTGAATGCCTGGCGCGTAGTATAACTGACGCTTTGGCGTGGGTATTATTACTACATTGTATTTCGATAACTCTGTGGTTGTATTAGCCGGAAACTTTTTCTTTTCTGGTCACGTGATAACCATTCGGAAGTGAACGTTGTGAATATGGTGAAATGTAAACTGACTTCAAGTGAGGTTTTGCAGGCGATTTTGGACAATAATTCTGATCACGATTTTAGCAGTTCTGAAGAAGATTTTAGCGACAATGATGATCAGCAACGTGCGCTGCTTGATACTGTGAATGACGACGCATCGGATGATGGCGATGAGTGGGTGTATCCGTTTGAGGCAACGTGTGGATTTACTGTTGATGTGAACAATTACACTGCTGAGCAGCTTTATGAGCTGTTTGTGTCACCTGACTTGATCAGACATTTTGTTCATCAAACAAATCTGTATGCAGCACAGTTTATTGAGAAAAATCTCCGATTTACCTCCACATTCCCGTGTTCATGCTTAGGTAGACACTGATGAAAACGAAATGAAAAAATTCATTGGGATTTTGATGTGTATGGGAATAATCAGAAAACCAGATATTGAGATGTACTGGTCTACAGATCCTATGTATGCAACACCTATTTTTGCAGATACAATGAAACGTAACCGATTCTCTTTGCTACTGAAATTTTTTCATTTGAATGACAACAGCAATGAGCCAGATAAGAAAGATTCAAACCGTGACCGCTTGTTCAAGCTACCTGAGAAAATGTACATTTTTGTGTTTTATTACGCGTTTGCCCATTTCTAGAACTTGCACAACATTTAGTGGTAAATACTGCTTGAATAAATGTAAAAAAGTAAAAAAACGAAAATTGTTCAGATTTCGCCCGGCGTGGGGAATATTTAGGGAGTTGGCGGTTAAAGGGTTAAGAAGTGTGCCACTCAGTGAGCCGTCCAATTGTTTCCTCCCAGTCTTAAGCAAACTTCACTCCTGGTAGTCTCCAGACGTATAGATTATTATATGTCAGAAAATGAGTCGAGCTCAACTGTACTAGAAAGTCATCATGGCGTCACTAAATGTGACATGCCCACCGATTTTCAGTCATGCCATTCTGTCAGTGGGGTGTTTGATTGGGGCTCTCGAGAGACTGAGTGAGGAGTCTGAGTGTCTGGGCTTGCGAGCATCCTGATAAAAAACAACATCCAGGCCTTTGATGACATCTTGGGCGCGGCCATCAGCAGTGTGTCCGCCTTTGGAGAGAGTGTTGACATCGTCAAGAGGTTTACTTACCTCGGCAGTGACATTCATGTCTCTGGTTGACTCTTGATTCGGAGAGCATGGGGGGTCATGATGTTACTGGAAAGGGGTGTGTGGCGCTCCTGATATCTCTGCAAAAGGATGAAGGTCCAAGTCTTTAGAGTTCTGGTGCTTCCTGTTTCTGAGACATGGACGCCATCCAGACCTGTGACGAAGACTGGACTCCTTCATGTGTGTCTCTTCTGAGAATCCTTGGGCACCGTTGCTTTGACTTTGTGTTGCTCATGGAGTCCTGAATGAGGCACATGACCTGCATTGTGAGGGAGTGTCAGTTATGGCACTACGGCCATGTGGTGTGATTCCCCAAGTGTGATCCGACTCGCAGGACCCTCATTGTTGAGGACCCGAGTGGCCTAGGGAACACCCATGTAACACCTGGCTACGGCAGATAGAGGATCATTTCCAGAGGGTGGGACTGGACCTGAGGGATTGCCAACCAGGATCCTGAGCCGTTTCGTCATGTGGTGGGTGTGGCAACCCTTTGACCCAGTGCATGCCCCCCAACCTGACCTGACCTGACTGGCATTCTGCCCACTGACAAAATCAGCAATAACAGCTGGCAAGTCTGACATATCTGTTGCCTATTGCAGGACCCTCATTGTTGAAGACTCAAGTGGCTGGATCAGGCTAAGGAGATGCCCATGTAAAAGGGTCATTTCTGGAGGGTGGGACTGGGCCTGAGGGGTTGCCAACCAGGATTCCGAGCCATTTTGTCATGTGGTGGGTGCAGCAACGCGCTGTACCAGTGCATGCCCCCCAACCTGACCTGACCTGACTGGCATTCTGTCCACTGACAAAGTCAGCAATAACAGCCGGCAAGTCTGACACATCCGGCTTGCAGGACCCTCATTGCTGAGGACCCGAGTGGCTGGACCAGGCCAAGGGGACACCCACATAGCACCTTGTTGCGGCAGATAGAGGGTCAATTCTGGAGGGTGGGACTTGACCTGAGGGGTTGCCAACCAGGATCCCGAGCTCTTTCGTCATGTGGTGAGTGAGGCATACCCCCTAACCTGACCTGACCTGACTGGCATTCTGCCCACTGACAAAGTCAGCAATAACATCTGGAAAGTCCAACATATCCAGCTTGCAGGACCCTCATTGTTGAAGACCTGAGTGGCTGGACCAGGCCAGGGGGATGCCCACATAACACCTTGTTGCGGCAGAAAGAGGGCCATTTCTGGAGGGTGGCACTTGACCTGAGGGGTTGCCAACCAGGATCCTGAGCTGTTTCGTCATGTGGTGGGTAAGGCATGCCCCCCTAACCTGACCTGACCTGACTGGCATTCTGCTCACTGACAAAATCAGCAATAACAGCCGGCAAGTCTGACATATCCTATGACCAGACGTCACATAATGTGATGTCAGCCTTAAGGGTTTTGTTTCATGAGTGATAAAATTATTTACTTTCCAAATCCAAACTTGTTTAATTTAAAGTTGTAATTAATATTGGACATCTTACTGCGATGCCATTTTGGGCCACTTGGGCACTGTTACTAGGCCTGCTGCTATGCAGGACAAAGTCCATCTTCAGGCAGGACAGTCATCATGTCGGAGTATCGTCATGTGTGCAGAGGACAGCAAAACTCTTCCCTGTTGATGCCTCCAAACTCTCTGGCGGGCTGATAAAAACCATCCAGATGAGGTCCCTTAGCAAGAAATGTTTCCAGGGTCGCACACCCACACAGTTTCATTGGCCGCTGATCGGAATTGTAGTGAAATGCACTGGAAAAAAAATCTAAGAGCCAAAAAAACCCTTTGTCTCCGGCATTTTAGTCATAAAAAATTAAAGGCGACTTGAGTGTCATAAAGGAGATCAAAGACAGAAAGGGGGCCATTGAAGCTCAAAGTGCCTTCCTTAGAGGAGAAGTTGTTCCCAGTTTAGACGCCGTGTGATGTGTGTCTTGGACAAGTAAGTAAAATCTCAGGGAATTCTCTGGATTTCGCTTTCTTTTGATCTCACCCTGGATTGGATGAGTGCGCATGGATTGGCTCCGTTTGAAAATGAAAAAAAAAGAAACAAGAGCCTCAGTCGGCCCGTGAGTCCACGGCTTTGTGAAGCAACTTCCAGAAATGACTTTGATAACAATCTGCACTAGAAACTTTCCTCGGCAGAGAGATGCTGTTTGACCCTCCTAATTAAACGGCCATTATCACAGGAGCTACTCAGCGCAGAGGCAGAGCCCACCTCGCCTTCAGTCGCCCTTTAGATGGTGCAAACATATTTAAATCAAGCTCCATCTCCAAAAGGCCTTGGCGGCCATGAAGCACTCAATTTGTTACATATGAGACAATTCAACATTCACTAGACCTCGCACAGACCTCGTCTCTTAGCCCGTCTAATCTATGGAAATATATCTATCAGCGGAGTAATTGGAAAGTGGATTGGCTACTAAAATATCTCAAGTGCTTATTTTATTGTGGGCCAAACAGAGAATATGAATAATTATTAGAGCTGCTCTTGAATGAGGGGAGGCCGGGGGGAGTTCATTTAGCAAGACGAGCTGCTAAGGAGAGCATATATAAATATTTTATCTTCCACAACACGGGGTCAGCAAAAGATCATGATTATCTTAATTTGAAGAACCACCAAAAATACCCAGCTTTTGATTCAAAGTGGGCAGCTCGCCAATGTGCAAAATCATTTTTTATGGAATATGCAAGATTAAGACAATCTGCTTTGCTACTTGTTCAGAAATGCAACACTAGGCGTGCTGCAGCCGAGCCAATTGATATAATGCACTGATCAAAGCACAGGAGCGACGCGGGGGAATTATTCTTCAAAAGCAAATGTGGAACCTTCATGAGAGTGGAGCGGAGCACTGACAACCTTAATGGAAGAGATTGCCGTGTCATTTGGAGAAATGCACTCTGATACATGGATAGATAGACAGATAGATAGATAGACAGATAGATAGATAGATAGAGAGGAATGACCCTATATAATAGATAGATAGATAGATCTGAAAGGCACTATATGATAGATAGATAGATCTGAAAGGCGCTATATGATAGATAGATAGATAGATAGATCTGAAAGGCGCTATATGATAGATAGATAGATAGATAGATAGATAGATAGGAATGACCCTATATAATAGATAGATAGATAGATAGATCTGAAAGGCGCTGTATGATAGATAGATATGAAAGGCACTATATAACAGATAGATAGATAGATACTTTATTAATCCCAAGGGGAAATTCACGATAGATAGATAGATAGATAGATTGTCTGTCTCAGTAGACTGTCAATTTTCTCTTTTTTCTAAGACCACCATCAAGATATTTTGGTGGCTTGTTTTGTGTCTCATTATTGTAAGGGGGTCTGAGTCATGTCGATTGAAACAAAGGCAAACCAAATGTGAAATAAATAGCCTTGACACACAGAAGAAGGTTTGGGCTAGCCACCCATTTACTTGAGCCCTGGCTGCCAAAAGCAAAATTAGTTGCACTGATGTGTACAGATTTGAGTCCACCATTGAACTGAGGAAACCATAGGAAGTGGTCTGGGTTTTAAGGCAGGGAACCGGAAGTGATCTCTGGGTGGCAGGAACTGGAAGTGACATCTTCGTAGCTGGAATCAGGCAGTATTTCTCGTGTTTGGTCTTCATGGATAACAGAGAAAACATTAGCGCACCCCTCCATCCCCTAGCCTGATGGGGAATTTCTTTCATTTGGTCCTTTTAGCTGCCTCCCTTGCACACGTGTGTGACACAAATTAATTGGCAGCAATAACGACTCACTAATTAAGAAGATGGCTCGAATGAAAACCTGTAGTCACTATTGCCCACCAGGACCAGAGCTGGACCCCCCTGGTGTAGGTGAAAATAAACTGCAACAATCTGTCTTTTGGAAATTCGGCATTGCTAAACACATCTCCTGAGGAGACCAAATGGCCTAAAAGACAAAAGCTTAATCTTCTGAGACAATGAAACTGTTATCTCCACATTAGTTGAGTAGGAAATGCTGTACCTGTGGTCTGAGATGACATCCCACTTTGGCCGCTACAGAACCTTGACTGTGCTGATAAAGGTGTCCTCCCATTGTTGAGAATTTTGATCGAGGATCAATGATTTGCATTATTAGTTTTTGAACTCTTCGCTAAGAAAAGCCAAGGCCTGAAACAACTTTAAAAGGACGCCATTTATTTTGTTAGAGAAGCCTCTTGCCTGCCTGTCCTTCATACTTGCCTTGATTTGAGTTTCTTTGAGACGAGGTCATCATGTGCTCCTTGAGGAAGCAAGCAGGTAAACTTTGTTCTGAAAAACGCAGGAGCCGAGCTTCTCTCAAGCATGTAGCACTGTGTCACGGTTGTTCGCAGCTTTGCCCTCATCAGTGAAGCTGTGCGCTACCATTCACTGGCACAGTTGCCTATTATGTTAACATTAGCCTTACGGGACGCCAGTGCAGCAAGTAATCATTTATTGAATTATTAATTGGGCAGTCCAGTTTTCATACATGGGTCCTTGTGATCTGAACTTAATTGTTAAGAATTGAACATTTAACCCTTAAATGGCCACAACCAGCTATAGTCATTTCCCAATGCCATCTGCCAGCACGCAGGAGCAAAGTATTTTGCAAGTTTTACAAAAAAAAAAAATAAGGTTCAAAACAAATCAACCCCCACCCCTTTGTTTTCTAATTCTTAAATGCTACATTCTATTACAACATTCAGTTTAAAACTCTGAACAAATCGGAATCCTATTATGTGATATCATCTACTCTTGCATTTGCTCAGTTTTTGTACTTATCCCTATTGTACGATTGCATTGTATTGAGGATTACTTGTGTTCTGTTCTTTGTATTGTATTGTATTGACGCCCCCTTTTTTTTTTTACTCCCACTGTACGTCCAATCTACCTGGAAAAGGGGGTCTCTCTTTGAAACGCCATATTTTTCCTACAAGGGTTTTTATTTGGAGTTTTGGGGGAGTTTTTCCTTGTCTTCTTAGAGAGTCAAGGCTGGGGGTCTGTCAAAAAGCAAGGCCTTTTAAAGCTCATTGCTGCACTCCTTGTGCGATTTTGGGCTATAAAATTGTATTGTAAAACTGATCAATTAAATTGTTCAGAGGGACTGGACAAACAAACCTTAGTGTTTCATTATCCAACTCGCTATATCCTAACTATAGAGTCATGGGAGCTAATCCCAGCCTGCACGGGGCGCAAGGCAGGAAACAAACCCCGGGCGCCAGCCCACCGCAGGTGTTTCATTATAATAAAATAAAATAAATACAGTATCTATACATGTACTATATATAGTGTTTTATTTTAAATAGTAACTATATATCTTCCACATAATTAAACGTTATTGTCTATGTGTCCAGTTCTCCTGAGCAGTTCGATTGGTCACTTTGGCTTTGGTGAAGCAATGAAAGAGGAAGTGTGTGTGTGAAATGCACAAGGAGGAGTAAAGGCATATGAGGCATGCTGAGAAAGTCACCTTCAGAGATGGGGAGAATAAAACTGGAAAGGAGGCTTTACGGGAATATGCTCGAGAGACAGAGTGCCGGAAAAGAGACGTTCACACACGCAAAAACAGAGGAAAGGTTCTAAAGGTATATGTAGGGCAAGAGGTTGTAAATACGTTTTTTAATTATTCTATTACACACGCACACACATTATATATATTGTGGAACCTGACACAGACAGACGGACATCATTTAAAGTCACCCAACACACTTTTATTTACAATATTTACATTAATAAGCACACAACCCAGTGCTGCAGCACCAATCACCCCAGTCCAGGCCCTCAATAAAATGCCTTCTCTCTGAGGACATCCTCCACTCCTCTCCTTCGACTTCCATCCTCTTCCCCCCAGCACTTCCAGGTCTTGCGGAAGTGCAGAGGTCCAGTGCTCTGTAGGCATTTAGGGCGCCCCCTGGCGGTGACCACGGGCCCCTACAGGGCTGAGCTTCAATGCTCTCTACCTGTGGTCCCCAAAGCAACCAGGGCGGTCTCCCCCTCATGGTCTGGAGGAGGCGCAAGCCCTCCTCCAGTCCTCTTGGGTGTCCCGCTGGGTACCACAATATATATATATATATAATGCCATGAGATATGACAAAGGTTTGGGGCAGCCACCTATATAATATATCCTGGCTGCAAAAGTTGAAATTGTTGTACAAAGATACTCACACGACTGAGTCCAAAACAGAATTGACTTAAGGCAAAATCGATGGCAGCTTTAAAGGCCCGTTCAGGAAGTGACATCATCTTTAGGGCCTGAACTAGAAGTGGTGTCTGCGGGTCCAGAAGTGGCCTCATCTCTGGGGCCAGAACCGGAAGTGATGTCATCAAGGGTGCCAGAACCTGGCAGGATTTCCCAGGAACAGTCTGTAAATAACAGAGGAAGACAGTCAGCACATTCCGCCACCCCCTGGTTGGCGATGGTATTACAGTTACTCAGGCCCTTTAGCTGCCTCCTACTCGCACATGTGTGACTATATATATATATATATATATATACAGTATATATATATATATATATATATATACAGTATATATATATATATATATATATATATATATATATATATATATTATCATGCACAAGCGCATCGGGAACAGTTGAAGGACCCGACACGCACCATGGAACAGCCGGACAGGGGACGAAGGCAGCGTACTAACCTTTCTCTCTCTTGTTTCATAGGAAGGACGAAGCGACGCCGCAGTAAACCAGCCCGGAGTATAAACAGAATGGCACTTCTGAGTTCCCTTCTTCCCTCTGGTCGCCCTATGCTGACGTCAATCTCCCATACACCACCACGCCTTTCCTTATACTATATATATATATAGTAATAAAGACAAGTACAAAGCATCAAGGTTTGGGGTTTTTGGCCCCGTATACTGTAACAAAATGCTCAGTCAAACTTTTCCAAAAGAAAACATCAGACAAAACATAGATGGGTGGATGGACATTTTAAAGAGGCAGATCGGAAATTAGGGACTTGGAATGCTGGGAAGGCGTGGTGATGGATGGGTAGTGGACGTCATCAATGGGGGAACCAGAGGAGAGAAAGGAATCCGGAAGTATTGCTGTTTGTCCGGGACGGATTATGGCAGTAGCGCTTCGTCCTTTCTTTGGGAAGAGAGAGAGAGAGGTTAGTACCCCACCTTTGTCCCGTGGCACAATTTGTTGTGAACTTGTACGGCTGCAATTCCAAAAACCACCTAGTGACCCAAGGATTCGAGTCCCAGTGGAGAGCCATCCACTGGAGAGCGGCATGGTCTGTCACCAGGGTGAACTCTCGACCCAATAGGTAGGACCGCAGGTACATAACCGCCCACTTGATGGCCAGGGCTTCCAGTTCCACCACTGCATACCTTGTATCCCAGTCCAAAAGTTTCTGGCTCAGGTAGATCACGGGGTGCTTGACACCGTCGATGCTCTGGCTCAGCACGGCACCTAGACCTGTGTCCAAAGCATCAGTCTGGAGGAGAAAAGGAAGAGTAAAATCAGGAGTTCTCAAAACAGGTGCCATCGTCAGGGCCATCTTTAAGTCACTGAATGCTCATTCCGCCACGCTATTCCACACCACATGAAAAGGGGCCTGTTTCTTTGTCAGGTCGGTAAAGGGTGCGGCCCTCTCAGAGAAATGAGGTACAAACTGGCAATAGTAACTCGCTAGACCTAATAAGGCTTGCAACTTGCTTCTTGACTATCTGACGGGGCCATTCGAGAATGTCTTTAATTTTGGAACACTGTGGTTTCACTAGTCCTCCTCCCACCAGGTAGCCCAAATATTTGGTTTCGTTCAAACCAAAAAAACACTTCCGGAGGTTGATACGAAGCCCGGCCTTCACTAGTGTCAGGAGGACAGCGTATACCTGCAATACATATTCCTCCCAGGTGCCGGAGAAGATGACCACGTCATCCA
Source organism: Polypterus senegalus (assembly GCF_016835505.1). NCBI lineage: Eukaryota > Metazoa > Chordata > Cladistia > Polypteriformes > Polypteridae > Polypterus > Polypterus senegalus. Next base: position 137,182,837 of record NC_053167.1, on the reverse strand, counting down.
GGTACACGGCACAGTTGGACTGGTGGGGCCGTAGCACTCTATCTACCAGACACTGGAAAGTCGCTGGTACTTCGTGCAGCCCAAATGGAAGGACCTTATACTGTCAGTGCCTTCTAGGGGTACTAAAAGCTGTCTTCTCTTTTGCGGATGCCGTTAAGGAAATTTGCCAGTATGCCTTTGTCATGTCAAGAGTAGTCAAATACCGGGCCGTTCCCAGCCTCTTGAGGAGTTTGTCTAAGCAAGGCATGGGATAGGAATTGAACTTGGAGACCTGATTGAGACGTCTAAAGTCGTTACAGAATCTCCAGGAGCCGCCCGGCTTAGATACGAGGACGATAAGACTGTACCAGGGGCTATGGCTTTCTTTAATGATGTCCATGTCCAACATACGTTGCACCTCTAGCTCCACTTCAGCACGTTTCGTTCCCTGACTACCACCCCTGGGTCCGTTACAATGTCGTGCTGAATCAGCGTGGTCCGGCATGGTGCTTCACTGACCTCTTCCGGGACAGACCGGATGGCACCTTTGAGCTCCCGTCTCTGGTGGGCTGTCAAATTAGGACAGAGGTTAAGGCTGGTTTTCTCTAAGAAAAGGGAGAGGGATGGCCCGGAGGAATTTGGCTCTTCCCTATCCCTCCACAGTTTTAGAAGGTTTACGTGGTAGACCCTCTCGCTCAGTCGATGATTCGGCTGTAGAACCAAATATTCAACGAGTCATTTTCTCTCTTTAACCTCGTATGGACCCTGCCAATGAGCCAATAATTTGGAATGGGAAGTGGGTACGAGCACCATTATGCAATCTCCCGGCTGAAACTCGTGTAAGGAGGAATTCCTGTTATAATTTCTGGGCCTGTGCTGCTTGAGCTCTAGACATATGTTCCTTTAGGAGGGGCCGGATTTTTTCTAATCTATCGCGTAAGTGGGCAATATGTTCCAGGATGTTGGTGGAGGAAAGCACCTCCCCTTCCCAAGCCTCTTTTAACACATCTAATATGCCCGAGGGCTGGCGTCCGTACAGGAGCTCAAAGGGGGAGAATCCAATGGAGGCTTGTGGCACCTCCCGGTAAGCGAAAAGCACCAGCGGTAAAAGTTGTCCCAGTTCCTACCGTCTTCGTTGACTACCTTGCGGAGCATCTGTTTCAGGGTCTGGTTAAACCATTCCACCAAGCCGTCTGCCTGGGGGTGGTATACCGACGTCCTGAGATGCTTAATGTGGAGTAACTTGGCTACTTCCCTGAACGTATCCGTAAGTAAAGTGCGTACTTTGGTCCTTAAGGACTTCTTTAGGTATGCCCACTCTGGGAAAAAAGACCTACCAGTTCCCGTGTGATATTTTTTGAATTGGCAGCTTGCAGGGGAACCACTTCGGAATATCGAGTTGCATAATCGACCATCACCAAAATATATTTATGGCCGCGCGTTGAAGGCTCCTGGGGTCCTACTTGATCGACACCCATCCTTTCAAAGGGCACGTCAATAAAGGTTATCGAGACAAGAAGAGTGCGGTCCCTCCGGGTAATCTGATGTAGCTGACAGACCGGGCAAGACAGATAGAAACGTCTGACCTCCTCGTTGATCCTAGGCCAGTAAAACCCGAGCTTCACCCTAGCCAGCGTTTTTTTGGCCCTGAGATGTGCACCTAAGAGGTGTGTATGAGATAGTTTGCACAATTGCCTCCGATAGGTCCGTGGGACTAACAACAACTTCCACACCTCACCTTCATGTTCTGCAACTCGATACAACAATTTATTATCCAATACAAAGTAGGGTCCCGGTGGAGTGGAATCAGCTAACGATATGTTGTTTGCGGATATGATAGCATTCCGGGCAAACTTCAGTGCATCATCGTTCCACTGTTCTCTTTTAAAAGGACGCCGGCGTGGACCGAAATTGATACTCTACACCAGCAAACGGATCCGGGATAGCTTCGTCTCGACCCGGAATGTCCCCCGGTGGTACTTCCAGGTTGCGGTCCGTAGCCAAAAAGGGCTCCCCCGTCTCATCCGCGTCATTACTAGTCATCGCAGAACATGGCATGTGAGTAGCTGGGAGGGGCCCTCGCCTGTCCATAATCAGACCCCGCCTGGACTTTGGAGTGGTAATACTTCTACTGCGGTTACTTTTTGACCAGTCTTATCCTAGTATAACCGGGAAGGGGGGCTCGGGTAACACAGCAACAAACATTTCTCTAGGTTCCCCTTCCCAGTTTATGAAGTATTTAGCGGACCTATATGACTTGGTAACCCCACGTATAGTGGTTTTCATATTTGGAGCTCGTCACTGTCGCGGTAAAATGTAAAAAGTGAGCAACAATGGTAATGTTATTCCCGAATAAAGCCACCACCGAGTGCCCATTTACTGTATTGCGGACCGCCAGAGGATTAGACAGAGCACAGTACCTCTCACCCTTGATCCAGCTGCAGTACATTGCTTCCTGGTTGAAGGTACAGGAGTTGACGATATGCCCCACCTTGCCACACTTGAAACAGCATGGCAGGGTAGGCACCCTGTCCCTCAGTCTAGCCAGAGCCTCCAGAGCACGGCGGGTGGGCTACGTGGTGGCCGTACATCCCTGTCGGACCCCACGAGCTAGCTTCTCAGAATCCCCGAGTTGGGTCACCGCTACTTGTCGCTCGAGCACCTCCAAAAGGCTGTTCATATCCTTAAAAGGATGCCTCTGGAACTGCTGGGCGAGGTAGTCCGGCATTGTTTGGATAAATGCCTCACAGACTACTTGCTTTGACCACCTGTCGAGCCTGGTTGATGTCTGGCCATATCCAGCATCCGATCTTACCCCAGAACTTGAAGGCCTGGGCTCTAGTCGGGCCGCTGGGGTCGAACTTCCACAGCCGCCATTCCCTCGCCTGCTGGCCAGAGGTTACGCCGTAGCATTTACATATCTCAGCCTTAAGGAGGTCGTATTGGGAGGCTTCCTCCTCGGGAAGATAATGATAGGCCCGCTGCGCCGGACCCTTGAGGTATGGGGCCAGAATGGAAGCCCACTCCACCCTCGGCCAATGATTACGGGTGGCCATCCTCTCGAAAATCGAGGGGTAAGATTCAATATCAACCGCCTCCATGAGGGGAATGATAGGAGGAGGCGGGGGATGTGCGGGCTCCAGCTTTACCATCTCTACTGCCTCCGGCTGCCTCTTTGTCTCAGCGAGCTCCGCCTTCATGGCTGCATGGTCCACCTGAAGCACCTGGAGCTGGTTAGCCATAGTGTTAAGGACCGTATTCAGATCCTGCCCTTCAGTCATCTTTTTGGATCTTTAAATCCTGCCGACTATGCCACTGTAATAAAGGTTTTTGGCCCCGTATACTGTAACAGAATGCTCGGTCAAAGTTTTCCAAAAGAAAACATCAGACAAAACATTGATGGATGGACGGACATTTTAAAGAGGTGGACCGGAAATTAGAGATGTGGAATGCTGGGAAGGAGTGGTGGTGGGTGGATAGTGGATATCATCAATGGGGGACTAGAGGCAAGAAAGGAATCTGGAAGTGTTGCTGTTTGTCCGGGACGGATTATGGCAGTAGCGCTTCGTCCTTTCTATAGGAAGAGAGAGAGAGGTTAGTACCCCGCCTTTGTCCCCGGCACAATTTGTTGCAATGCGCGTCGGGTCCTTAAGCTGCTCCCCATGCGCTTGTGCATGACAATATATATATATATATATATATATATAAACTGCTCAAAAAAGGAACACTTTGAAAACACATCAGATCTCAATGGGAAAAACAAATCCTCCTGGATATCTATACTGATATAGACTGGGTAATGTGTTAGGAACGAAAGGATGCCACATCGTTTGATGGAAATGAAAATGATTAACCTACAGAGCCCTGAATTCAAAGACGCCACAAAAATCAGAGTGAAAAAATTATGTGGCAGGCTAGTCCATTTTGCCAAAATTTAATTGCAGCAACTCAAACTTGTACGCAGCACTTTGTATGGCCCCTGTGTTCTTCTAATGAGATGACAGATGGTGTTGTGGGGGATCTCCTCCCAGATCTGGACCAGGGCATCACTGAGCTCCTGGGCAGTCTGAGGTGCAACCTGGTGGCATTGGATGGACCAAAACATAATGTCCCAGAGGTGTTCTATTGGATTTAGGTCAGGAAAGTGTGGTGGCCAGTCAATGGTATCAATTCCTTCATCCTCCAGGAACTGCCTGCATACTCTCACCACATGAGGCCAGGAATTGTCGTGCACCAGGAGCCACTGTACCAGCATAGGGTCTGACAATGGGTCCAAGGATTTCATCCTGATACCTAATGGCAGCCAAGGTACCTTTGTCAAGCCTGTAGCGGTCTGTGTGACCCTCCATGGATATGCTTCCCCAGACAATCATTAACCCACCACCAAACTGCTCATGCTGAATGATGTTACAGGCAGCATAATGTTCTCCATGGCTTCTCCAGACCCTTTCACTTCTGTCACGTGCTCAGGGTGAACCTGCTCTCATCTGTAAAAAGCACAGGGCACCAGTGATGCATCTGCCAATTCTGGTATTCTATGGTGAATGCCAATCGAGCTGCATGCTGCTGGGCAGTGAGCTCAGAGCCCATTAGAGGACATGGGGCCCTTGGGTCACCCTCATGAAGTCTTTCTGGTTGTTTGGTCAGAGACATTCACACCAGTGGCCTGGTGGAGGTCATTTTGTAGGGCTCTAGCAGTGCTCATCCTGTTCCTCCTTGCCCAAAGGAGCAGATACTGGTCCTGCTGATGGGTTATGGACCTTCTATGGCCCTCTCCAGCTCTCCTAGAGTAACTGCTTGTCTCCTAGAATCTCCTCCATGCCCTTGAGACTGTGCAGGGAGACACAGCAAACCTTCTGGCAATGACACGTATTGATGTGCCATCCTGGAGAAGTTGGACTACCTGTGCAACCTCTGTAGGGTCCAGGTATCGCCTCATGCTACCAGTAGTGACACTGACTGTAGCCAAATGCAAAACTAGTGAAGAAACAGTCAGAAAAGATGAGGAGGGAAAAATGTCAGTGGCCTCCACCTGTTAAACCATTCCTGTTTTGGGGGTCATCTCAAAACAGATGAGACCCCCTCTAGTGCATCTGTTGTTAATTTCATTAACACCACAGCAACTGAAACTGATTAACAACCCTCTCTGCTATTTAACTGACCAGATTAATATCCCATAAGTTTCATTGACTTTATTCTATAATCTGATTAAAAAGTGTTCCTTTAATTCTTTTGAGCAGTATATATATATATATATATATATATATATATATATATATATATATATATATATATATATATATATATATATATATATATATATATATATATACAATGGAACCTCGGTTTTGCGAGCATAATTCGTTCCGGAAATGTGCTCGCAATCCAAAGCACTCGTATATCAAAGCAAATTTCCCCATAAGAAATAATGGAAACTCAGATGATTCATTCCACAACCCAAAACTATTCATATAAAAATGATTAATACAAAATATAAAGTAAAAATACATAAAACAAATTAACCTGCACTTTACCTTTAAAAAGAATCATGGCTGGTGTGAGTGAGTTTCTAAACTCATGTGGGATTACACCCAATGGGATGACACGCGGAAGAGTGTCCCAAAGCAATCTCAGTCTCCCAGAGCTGTAGCGTTCGCCGTATAAGCGCATCCAAAAAGATCGCAAACATGCTATAAGCGCCTGCCGTCGATGGGTGATACAAGGAACATTATAATGATCCCGGTACAATAAATAACAGTGTTGTTGCTGTTTCAAGCTGAATAAAGCTGGTGTTGTTAAAGTACTGAGACTCAGCTTTGTGTTTTGGGGTGTAAGATGGGGACTCGCACTTCACAGCACACACGCGCGCGCGCACACACACACACAGTCACAATGCTGTAGTAAACAGTATACGCTCGTATGGATGTTGACTATATGAGTGAGGCACACAGACTCAGACGGAGAATAGGAGATGATTGCCCTCAAGAGAAGAGAGAGAGAGAAACGCGCACGTGAGTGAGTGAGGTAAGGAGAGAGAGAGACGTGGGCGAGCGAGAGAGATAAGGAGAGAGAGAGACGCGCTGCGCATGAGAGAGAGAGAGAGAGAGAGAGAGAGAGAGAGATGCGCGTGCAAGAGAGAGAAGAACCATCAGTTCAGTTGTGATCAAATGACGCTCAGCAGACATAGTGTACCCATACTACTCGTATTGCAAGACATCGTTCGTTTATCAAGTCAAAATTTATTAAAAAATTTTGCTCGTCTTGCAATACACTCGTAAACCGAGGTTCCACTATATATATATATATATATATATATATATATGGGTTTGGCGTCCTTACCCAGCCGGGATGCCACTGCACACTATATTCAGGGGGAACGGCCATGGACATTGCAATACCTCCCCCTGATCGATAGTTGGCCACCTCCCTGGGGTGGAACAGTGTCTCGGGTTCCCACAGGGCATCCTGGGAATTGGAGTTGGGTGCAGCCCTGTTGGGTCCCGCAGGTACCGCCAGGGGGTGCTGTATTTGGGACTCCTGAGCCCGTGTGGGCAACCAATTCGTCACACCCGGAGGTGCAGCCGGAAATCAGGGATCAAGCACCTGGAGGACTTCCGAGTGAACTATAAAGGGAGACAGAGTTGGGTGGATGGAGGACGAAGCTTGGTGAGGAGTGATGGAGTGAGAAGAAGAGGTGAAATTAGTGTTTATTGTGTGCTTGGGACTGTGTTGGGCTAGTAGGACACTGGGAAGACGTGTCTCACAGCTGAAGAAAATAAAAAATGTATTTAATTTTACACGTGTCTCCTGTGTCTAATCTGTGTCGGGTCGGGTGCTATATAGCATCTTTCTTACTATATATATACAGTATCTCACAAAAGTGAGTACACCCCTCACATTTTTGTAAATATTTTATTATATCTTTTCATGGGACAACACTGAAGATATGACACTTTGACACGATGTAAAGTAGTCCGTGTACAGCTTGTATCACAGAGTAAATTTGCTGTCCTCTCAAAATAACAACACACGGCCATTAATGTCTAAACCGCTGACAACAAAAGTAAGTCCACCCCTAAGTGAAAAATGTCCAAATTGTGCCCCCTGTTCACTTTGCTCACCAGCCCCCAAGTGGGCGCTACACGTTAGCCTCTTTGTGGTTCTGCCGCTTGCGTATGGGGATGCAGATGTACAATTTAAACAGATTGTTATTTTCATGGAAATTGTTACATATGCATAATCAAACTATTTTACATTACAGCGAGTAGTTAACCAAATTTAAAAATAGTAAAACATAACAATTTGAAAGTAAATTATGTTTCATGTTGCGTTAGAGTTATTCATTGAGTAATATTTCTTTCAGTTTGGCTTTGTAATTAAAACGGAAATACTTTTTAAACTTACACTTTTATTGTAAAACAATTTTTTTAATTAACTTTTCGTCAATATCACATTGAATTTTGATTCTGTGTTTGAATTTTCATTGTGACAAACAACGTATAACTGCCCGTGAGTGAATTTTGTTTCTTTCTCTCTATTAAAAATGACTTTTTTGAATTCTAATGTTATCTCCAGAAGATGTACTACATTACCTTTCTTGGATACGTCCTTCTTTCAACAGTAATTTATTCGGTGGAAGACCAGACGGTGTTAACGGTTGTTGATATTCTTCGTGATATTGTAAGTTGATGTTTTCATCTTCCGTACCATCACCACCAACTGTTTCAGCAGAGTCTATTGATACGTATTTAACAAATTTCCTGTGTAACTGATCGACAATTTTCACGTTAATTTGTTTCACTTCGTTGTTGCCCGTGTACTCATTTGTTCTGTTGATAACCCTTCAGGATGAAATTCTTCAATAAGATTTGGACATAATAATAAGTCTTCTATAATTGGGAACTTTTAAAGAGCTGAGAGAGCAGCAACTGTGTCTGACAAAAGTATTCACACCAATGAGAGGTGAGAGTGCCGTGTGATTGGTTGAATTTAGTTGAGAGGAGGGCGTGACTTTAAAAAAATCTCATTACCAAAGTCTCAACTTGTGGGACTTGGAAAATTCTCTTGAAAAAAGTTTTGTCTTGTCACAGGATTTTTTTTTTATAATGGATATGTTCTCTCCCCCGGTCCTTCCAATATGGAATTGTCCCGGCTGGGTATGGGCACCGGCCATCTGCCACAATGTGTAAGGAGCATGGAGCCAAACTGGACCATATTGTGGACACGAGGTGGTACACTGGTTCCGCAAATTCACAACACAAGCAGGCATGGACACAAGTTAAAAGCACAAAGAGTCTTTATTATGGGAAACTCTTCCACAATTCCCAAAGTGTTTGTTACCACTACTACAGCCACAAATGCAATTTAGCACATAGCAACACTTTCTCTTCTTTCTGTCATTCACAAATCATTGCCTTCTCCACTCCTCCGTGTTACTGTTGTCCACTTTCCTCCCAACTCTTATATATAAACGTCTACACATAGAAGCGTGTCTGTCTGTCCTGCCCGGAAGTGAGAGGTGGAGTCGGGAAAAGGGCGAGGCGAGCATGTCTGCAAAGTGAAACCGCCATAGAAAAAATCACTTGCTTAGCGGCTATTTCAGTAGCGAGGCGAGCGCATCTGCAAAACGAAACCTCTGAGAAAACTTTCAATTACCTGACATCACCACATTTCATTTTTTTTTTTCTGATGATTGCAATAGTTTCTAGGACCCTGTGCTTTTTACAGCATGGGCTTACACAGCTAGTATTAGATAAAAATGAAACACATTATATAACAGAAAGTCATAGATATGCAAGGGACTATTTAATAGATAGAAACGCACCATATAAGAGATACATAGATTTAAAGGGCACTATATAAAAATAGATAGATAGATAAATAGATAGATAGATAGAAGGGCACTATATGATAGATAGATAGATAGATAGATAGATAGATAGATAGATAGATAGATAGATAGATAGATATGAAAGGCACTATATGATAGATAGATAGATAGATAGATAGATAGATAGATAGATATGAAAGGCACTATATAATAGTTCTCTCTGGTCTCTTTTCCTTCTGGTGGTCCAAATATACAGTGGGATGCAAAAGTTTGGGCAACCTTGTTAAATAGTCATTATTTTCCTGTATAAATCGTTGGTTGTTATGATAAAAAATGTCAGTTAAATATATCATATAGGAGACACACACAGTGATATTTGAGAAATGAAATGAAGTTTATTGGATTTACAGAAAGTGTGCAATAATTGTTCAAACAAAATCAGGCAGGTCCATAAATTTGAGCACAGTTGTCATTTTATTGATTCCCAAACTTTTCGAACTAATTATTGGACCTCCAATTGGCTTGGTAAGCACAGTGACCCCTGACCTACATATACAGGTGAATCCGAGTATTTAAGGGGGTCCATTGTAAGTTTCCCTCCTCCTTTCATTTTCTCTGAAGAGTAGCAACATGGGGGTCACAAAACAACTCTCAAATGACCTGAAGACAAAGATTGTTCACCATCATGGTTTAGGGGAAGGATACAGAAAGCTGTCCCAGAGATTGAAGCTGTCTGTTTCCACAGTTAGGAACATTTTGAAGAAATGGAAGACCACAGGCTCAGTTCAAGTTAAGGCTTGAAGTGGCAGACCAAGAAAGATTTCGGATAGACAGAAGCGACGAATGGTGAGAACAGTCAGAGTCAACCCACAGACCAGCACCAAAGACCTACAACATCATCTTGCAGCAGATGGAGTCACTGGGCATCGTTCAACCACGCTTTATTTATTTTAAGCATATTAATATTTGCAATTTAGATTTTTTTTTGTCCTCATTTTAATTCATGTTCAGTGCAGTCAACTATTACGGTGCTGTCGCTAATCCCACTTTTCTTTTCCATTTTTCTCCCTGTGGTGTATTCAGCGCTTCCCCACACTCGCTTTGTTCGTTTCAAGCGCCCGCTTATCCAGTATTTTACATGTTACTGCGCACGGCAATTCCAAAATCGACCCTGATGAACTTTTCTGCCATGACTAGGCTTTGTTCTCTTGCCCAAATTTAGCGATGTGTGTTAAGTGCCTAAAATGTGTCTGTTTATATAAGTACAAATATGTGCATACATTCTTAAACATACAGTATGCGAAATTAATAAATGAATTAGTTAATTGATTGATTAATGAATTAATTAAAGAGAGACGGTAGCATGTGTGCGTGCTGAATGTTTTTCCTGTGTGTCTCGGACTTTCTGTCTGCATGCAGTCCACTGCGGGTTTGCGCGCCCTCAGGGAGGCACCAGCTCAGGACTGGACGTGGCACTGCTCTCTACATTTGATTAAATATCCACAGTAGTAACAAAAGGAAACAAGACGACTGAAAAGACCGGTCTGGGGTTGCGACTAGTGGCAGGTGTGCTTTGTTTTAACTATTGTGCCATTATCGATCAGCAGTTTGCGGATTCTTTCGGCTTTGTGTTCGTTGAGGTTTGTGAGAATAATAAGCAGGATTCCGTAAGAGTGCAGATGATTGTGAGCGGAGTGCGCTGTGACAGAAAAGCGCCGCTGTTGCGAAGAAATGAGCCGAGGCGTTCGGGCCCCTCTGTTTCCGGGGGGCTGACGCGCTACATTATTTATTTATTTATTTATTTTTAAGCAGAGACCCGTAGGTTTACGGATGGATTATTTAGGGCTTCGATCTCGACGTATTTTCAACGAGAATAAAGAGCTAAATGTTTTGAGGGAAAATCTCTCAGCCACATGAAAGAGTTGTTCAAAACCCAAACCCCTCTAGGTGTTAATAAAATATGATATCGTGAAGTGTGCATTCCGGCATTAGGTTAATTAATTAATTCATTCGTTAATGAATGTGTAATTGAGCCGTGCTTCAGAAATATCGCTGCTAGTCTCAGATGTTCGCCTCATGAGCTAACCCCGTGTCATGGGAGCCAGTCACTTAGCCTTTCATAATGAGGTTTAGGCGGTGATGAGGGGCTTTAATAGAATTTATTACAGCTTACACAGAGGGTCCCGCGGCCTTTTTAAGGAGCCGAGAGCTTCGTGCTTACGGCTTAATCACTTCACATTTTTTTTTTTTTTGGGGGGGAGATTTCAAGCTACAATGAAACAATAATCTCCTGTCCCACCAACACTAAATAAATAAATAAATACACAGCGATGTACACTGCAAACGGCTAAAGGTATTGTCCGAAAATACTTCTCTTGAGAAAGCTGCAGGATCGAGAAGGCCTAAGGACTCTTTAGATTATTTTTCGTAAAAATTAAAAGCGTCCTTGAATGTTATAAAGCAAACAAAAATAAATCGCTAATGTTCCTTTAGTAGGGTTAATTTCAAAGTGTAAAAAATACAGACAGATACGAAAAGCAGCATAAAAAGATAGATACTGTATAAAGGGTGTCATAAGATAGAAAATATTCAGACTCCTTCACTTTCTATACACTTTATTGTGTTGTCGATTTCATTTTAGAAGATGGCAAATTTACAATGTATGCCCATCAACAACAAAAAAAAAAAAAAAAAAAAGTGAAAACGTGTTTTCTGAAGGGTTTGCACATTTATGACAACTCCAAAATGGAAATTTCTTCTTCCAAGAAATATTCAGATATTTTATGCGGCACTCCACATTGTGCAAATGTACCTGCTGTTTGTTTGAATTCTCGTCAATATTTTTCTAGAACTTGATTGGAGTCCACGAGTGGCCACCTGAACTGATCGGTCGTCACTGTCCGTATATGGGATCCACAATTCATGTTAGGACAGAAAGTATGAAGTCCAAAAGAATGTAAATAGACCTCTGTGATCAAATTGTACTGACACAAAGATCAAGGGAAGGGGATAAAAGTATTTCTAAAGCTTTGAGTGCTCCGGGGAGAACAGTTGCTTCAGGAATAGATAAATAGATAAGAAAGGCACTATATAATGGATAGATAGATAAGGCACTATATAATGGATAGATAGATAAGGCACTATATAATAGATAGATAGATAGATAATGCACTATATAATGGATAGATAGATAAGGCACTATATAATAGATAGATAGATAGATAGATAAGAAAGGCGCTATATAATAGATAAATAGATAAGAAAGGCACTATATACTAGATAGATAGATAGATAGATAGAAATGGTTTGGTCCTGAGAATGAGATGTAATGAGTAGTGTGTGTGTGTGTGTGTGTGTACAACTGCCACTTGGGCTTTTCCTTGTTTGTTATTTTGGTGATTTATAGAAGCTACTTTAAAGATCACACTAAAATTCAAACGGAAAAGATTAGGAGCTGAAGTATATAATGTGAGAAGAAGAAAAAAAAAATAGCAAGCTTAGTGAAACCAAAAGGATGCTAATATAAATCATAAGACGTATGTTTCAAATACAAAGTCATAGTAATGCCGAGGGTCTTGAGAGTTTCCAGCAGCTGGTGTAAGAAGTTCATACTTCGCTCGGAGAGCTCTTATTTTAACCCTTCTACTTCCATTCCTCCACACATAATCCCCCAATTTCAAAGAGGTGCTCCAGCCCCAGATTTGCACGGCTCGCTACCCCAGTCAGGTACAGTTACAAATGTAAATAATAATTAAAAAAAAAATTATATCAACATAAATGTCAAAAGAGTAAGTAAACAATAACACAAACACATATCTATCTATGAAAAAAAAAAAAAAAACATGAATGACTTTCTATATCGCAAAGGCCGATTTTCCAGATAAGGGAACCGTTTCAGCGAATGTCTCATCCTTTAATTAAAAGCCTGACAATTACTGGAAACTCTAAACACTCGTTAACGGTGTGCCAGTCGGTTGGCGTGTCGCCGCCATGTATTTGACACTTAGGGTTGCGCTTGGCTGTGAGCCGCCGACTTCGCACTTAAGCGTCGCTACTTCTGCTTCAGTTTAACACTTTGGTGTGATGGAATAAAAGGCGCGTGGGATCAAAACGAGGTCTCGAAAGCGAACGTCCGTGATAATTGTTGAATGTCTCCCTGTACTGTCTCCCTATAAATAATATTATTAATATTAATGATATTAATTATATCAACATAACACAATAAAAATAATTCAAAACATTACCTTCACAGTCTAGTATTCTCTATACTCTTCAACTTCTGAAACCTGCGGAACGGCGTATTTAACTAGACATTTTTCAGCTTCCTGGAAATGTTGTTTTTCTTTATTGCCCTCAAGATAAAAATGTAGATATTATAAAAGTAATAAATGACTATATTACGTCATCACTATAGGAAAAATAGGTGTTGTTTTCGTCCAATTAAAGAAGTAAATTATATTTTCTTGTTTTTAGCTTTATTTCAGTAGCTTATTAACATGTTTAATAAAAATAAGAAATAATTACATTTATATGTTTATTCTGCACACACACACACACACACACACACATATATATATATATATATATATATATATATATATATATATATATATATAGAGAGAGAGAGAGAGAGAGAGAGAGAGAGAGAGAGAGAACTGTCAGAACGGTGTAAACGTCGACATCACGCTTTTCATAGCAAGGCACGTCCCTTTTTCACGCGTTCTGGAAGAAGCACAATGTGAATGAAAGATGAGAGTTTCATCAAGTAATCGTAATCACTCGTGGCATTAACCAATAAAAGAGCACAGCGCGTGTTTATTTATTTGTGGAGAAATGTTTCTGTCGGCTTTTTCGATGTTTTAAGGCGTTTATCTAAGCAATCTTTCACTCTTTAGGAATCTCGTTTTCAGTATTATTATATGTTCTGTAAACGTATCAAGGAGATCATTCATAAATTATGTGTCCGAAGACTGTCACAATGTCCCACTGCATAATATATGGGAGGGGGACTTCGGCAGCAGTGGACATAGGATCACCGACAATATTAATCTGTTACGTAACGCCTATACTGTCTGTCTGGAAAAAAGCGTTATCTATGTGAATTGCATCTGTCTATGAAAGCGCTTTAATATCCATCTTTCTAGCATTGCCTTTCGCATCTCTTTCGCGCAAGAGAAGAGAAAGTCTGTTCATTTAACGCTGTAGTCCATTAGGGCCCAATAAAGCATGTGGCGAGTTTAGAATCTAAAATGAAGTAGTCGTCTGGATATGACAAATATAAAGTAAAGAAAGAAAGAAAGAAATACTAACATTGTCAGACAATAACGCTTACTACCGAACCCTCTCAAGCCGATTTTGGAATGGTCGTATAAGTATGAAACTCGTATAACTGAAATAACGAATAATCGGATGCCTGAAATGAACAAAGAGGGTATGTGAAAGCGCCGAGGCAATCACAAATGAAAATGAAAAGTGGACTGCAGAGATTTCAGGATGATTGCTGACGGAACTGAAATTGAATGATGCGGCAAAATCAAAATTACAAATATTAGTATTCTTAAAAGGCATGTAAAGAAAGTCTCTGTCTTTAACAGAGGCCATTTCCCGTCAATGTAACATACTGTAGATATTTTTTATTTATCTATCTAATATATAGTACCCTATTTATCTTTATCGTTCATGGTTATCTATAATATAGTGCCTATTCTATCGCATTATATAAATATTTGTGTATTTATGATTTTCTTTAGTTTAGCTTCTTTCATGTTTATCTGAAATAGTGCCTTGCATATCTATTTATTCATCATATAATCCTTTAATATCCATCGCATGGCAAACTTTAAATCTTTTTTATGATGCCTTTCCTATCTATAGTGTCCTAAATTTTTAATCTCTGCATCTTACACAGTAATATTTCTACCTGTTAAAGAAGTTGAATATCCATCTTTTCACGTCGAATACCTTTCATATCTGTATACTGGGCCTTTCGTCTACTTCTCTCTTTCATTGTCCTTACTAACGCGCTAACTAGAACCCCCAACACACACACATACACAAAGCTCCAAATTAATAAAAGATTGCAAACGATTGATGGAGAGGCCAATAGTAAAGTTGTATACCGTGAAAAACATAAGACTCGTATTTACAGTATAAACGTTCAATGCAATTTAAAAAGGCACGATATTTTTTTAACCCGTGAAATGATTGGAACACAAGCATCTTATATGCAGCCACTGCGCCGCGAGACCCAGCAAAATGATCGTCCAGAGTCTGCCGGACTCCCATGCGACTTTAGTCCTCCCTCGGATAGCGAAATGAAGTCGAAACCGTCATATTATCGGTAGCTGAATATTCGCTTGGGGGTTTGGATTAAATTGACCAAAAAAGTGCAATTCAGGGTCATACAGGTTTAAGTCGACCCGTCTTCTGTTTGAGGCGCTTTACTCCCCTCATTCGGTTTTAGGTCTCGTTATAAGCCGCAAATGCGCCTCATTAATTAAGTCGATGTAAAGACATGTAACGCAAATATTTAAAGACGGAGTAGAAGAATCGGGTTGTCGTTCTTATGGATATCCACTTGAGTTACACCTGTTGTCCGATTATGCCCTTTAGGCAAGCGTGTAGCGATCAGCTCGATTCCTTTGCTGGTACCCTACTGGTATTGGGCTATCTGACTGACAAATCTATCACTCTAGTTTCTTGGCTGACCTTCTCAGCGAGTCTGCGCGACTGGTGAGGAAAAAAAGAGGCAACGTGCATCTGAAACAAATTAGTGCTTTAGTTTAAGCACCCAGACACTGGAGATGGAGGACTTAATTTTCTGCACACCATATGCTGGATGTCTATAGTCCGGAGAGACGAGGGCCCGTCGATTATGGGGGTTTAACGATTTTTGTATTAACGTTTATGTAACTGTTAATAATTTCGATTAATGTCAATTTAACATTGGCATTGTTGCAAAGGTGTTGTCTGAAACATCTAAGTAAAATCATAAAATCAATTACTTAGAAACATCTAAGTAAAATAAGAGAAGACTGTGTAACCCCGCGATCTGAACTGCGGATTTTCTACCACCATGTTTGTCTAAATAAACTAAAACGTATCCTTATCAGTCACTTTTATGTGTAATTATGCCAGAAAAATAACAGAGGCATTCATTTCAGAAGAAAAAAAAAAAAAAACTAAGAAAAAAAAATAGTAGATTCCGCAGGGAACCGTTATTTACGCTTTTTTTAAATTAAAAAATGATCTCTCTCCATTGAAATTCTGAGATAATGTGGGGTGATCATGTGTATGTCCGGCGATGGACTGTTGCTTGATCCAGAGCTGGTCACCGGTTTGCCTTTCAGCCACTGGTGATCTGTATAAACGGGATAGTCATCGATAGGACTCATCAGCGCACGCGCGCCCAGTAAGCTGCACGAGGCTAATTTGGAAACGCCGAATAATTAAACGCGCGCGCCTGTGGCAGTGAAGCGGAAGATCGGAATACGCACGCGCAGAATTCTTGCAGGCAAGGATTAAAACCTTAGAGATGTGAGACAGCAACCACTGAGCCATCGTGTCACTCTCTCGGTCGACATATGTGTGGCAAATAAAAACAGAACAATTCAAACTCGGTCCATGCGAGATTTTATAAGTGACGGAGATAAAATTATTATTAGTTATTTATATTATTACGAAAACTGTTCTCGTTTAAAAAATGATAGTAAAAACAATTGTCACTGTCCACTATTGATTTTCGTAACTATCATGTCTTTTTTTTATTTTTGTGAGACGTGGAAAAGTAAAACCAGTGTTTGAATATTAGAACTTTTATTGGACTATAGTAATGAGAAAAATATTCACCCCTTGCTTGAAATTAATAGAGAAAGATTTATCAAATCATATAATCCGTTCTACTATATTCTGTAATATACTGTAGATACGAGGGACGTTCAAAAAATGTCCGCACTTTTATGTTTTCGTTTTAAACGGTGAAGGCAGGAGGAGTAGTAATTGGACATTAAAAAGTCGGTTCGACGCCGGGAAAAATTGCATCACGAACGAAGGTGACTATATGTAGAAAAGTGATGTCATTTGTTTTTGAAATTTTTAATGAATAGAGTTTTAAAAAGTGCGGAAATATTTTGAACATCCCTCATATACACATACGGTGAACACTCAGACGTTTGGGCCTCCTTTCTTAAAATGTCTGTCATTATGAATAGTTAAGTGAGCAGAACATGCTGATCACCAAAAGACATGAAGTTAAAGAAGACACATACAGTATCTTTAATATTTTAAGTGAGATTACATTTTCATTTCCATCATTCACCGGTACCAAATACCCCAAAAATGAAAAGGGCCCCCGACATGGTCAGAACTTAGTAAGACCCCCTTTTGCAAGTATCCCAGTTTTTAAACGATTTTTGTAGCCAGCTAAGAGTCTTTCAGCTCTTACATGGGGTCTTTTCGCTCATTCATCTTTGCAAAAGTCTTCTAATTCTGCTGGATTCTTGGGCCGTCTTACCTGCACTGCTCTTTTGAGATCTTTCCACAGATTTTCAACGATGTTTAGGTCAGCGGACTTTGAGAGCCATCACAAAACCATCAGCTTACACCTCTTGAGGTACTCCATTGTACAGTAGATCTGGAGGTGTGTTTCAGATTATTATCTATTGGAGCCCCATCCTCATTTTCACTTTTTTACAGATGGTGTGATGTTTGCTTTCAGAATCTGCTGGTATTTATTTGAATCCATTCTTCCCTCTACCAATGTGCCACTGGCTACAACACAAGCCCAAAGACTGATTGATCCACCACCATACTTCATAGTTGGTGACGTATTCTTTTCCAGGAATTTGTCCCCTTTTTTCTCCAAAAATACCTTTGCACATTGTGGCCCAAAAGTTCCATTTTCTATTTCTTCAGTCCACAGGACTTGTTTACCAGAATACATCAGGCTTGGTTAGATGTCATTAGCACTAAAATACAAGTAACATGATAGTTAGAATTTGTTAGTAACGCTCACCTATTCTATTTCTCTTCTTGGTGCTCAAATGTGGGACTTGGTGCCACAGCCCACCTGCCAAGTTGTCTACCTGCCTAAGGTAAAGTCATCCATGATGGAGGATCACATGCAGGAATCGTGGGATAGGGGGGTCCTGTCATTGGTTTGGCTGGCCCAGCGCCGAATGGCCAAATAGGGGAGGCAGCTTGATGGCCGAGGTCTCCAGGACTTTAAACAAATTCCAATTCATATTATGTGAAATCAACTTCTGCTCCATACTTGTAAATGTTTTATTTTTATACTGTATTGAGGATTTGTTATGTTCTGTGTCTTGTATTGTATTATATTGTATTGACCCCCTTCTTTTTGACACCCTCTGCACTCCCAACCTACCTGGAAAGGGGTCTCTTTTTGAACTGCCTTTCCCAAAGTTTCTTCCATTTTTTTTTTCCCTACAAGGGTTTTTTTTGGGAGTTTTCCTTGTCTTCTTAGAGAGTTAAGGCTGGGGGGCTGTCAAGAGGCAGGGCCTGTTAAAGACAATTCCGGCACTTCTTGTGTGATTTTGGGCTCTATAAAAATAAATTGTATTAGCCAACCCGCGGCGTAGCATACATTGCATAATTATCAACGTCTCAAGTCTATCTGTGTGTGTGTGTGTCTCGTGCGCGCCTGTGTATGTGTGTGTGTGTGTGCGTGTGTCTCTCACGTGCGCCTGTGTTTGCGTGTGTCTCTCACGTGCGCCTGTGTGTGTGTTTTGATTAATGAAAACATTCTTGGCAAATGCTTTTGCTCTCGCTCGAATTGTTGGTGGATGGGACTCTGTCGTGCATATCCCATGGTCTGTCTTGCGTGCCGTGGTCGGCCGCTTAGTGAATTGCTAGTGGGCGGGGCTCTGTGAGTTGGCGGGCGGGGCTCTGTATTGTATTGTGTGTTCATTTGCACACTTCAGGTGCTGAATTTTGTGGCAAGGATGCAGGAGAGGTTTTCTTCTACTGACTCTACTGTGAAGGTCATATTTGTTGAGGTGTCGCTGCACAGTAGAACAGTGGACCAGCACACCAGTGTCTAATAAATCTTCATGAAGTTATTTTGCAGTCAAACAGGGGGTTTTATTTTCCTTTTCTAGCTATCTAATGAGCAGTTCGTTCAGAAAGCTTTCTTGGTCTTCCAGACCTCAACTTCACCTCCACTGTTTCTGTTAACTGCCATTCCATAAAATCGTTAAGAACTGAGGACACTGCGACCAGAAAATGCTTTGCTGTCAAATTGTAGCCACGTCCTCCTTTGTGAACATCGATTCTTTTATTTTTGTGCTAAGCAGCTTCTTAGAGGAGCCCATGGCTGCTGATTGTCAGGACGAGGTTCGAGGGGTCCGAGAGTTTAGACACCTTTGACATTTGTATCAATCACCTGAGGTTTCCTAATGATGACTGTGAATGAGCCAGAGTCATGACGAGCTAATGAAGGTTTGAGACCACCTTGGGAAACATTACCTGAGACCTCAGTTATCTTGGGGTGCCCAAACTTTTACATGGTGACATTTTCCATGTTTCACTGTACAATTGTACAATGCAAAAACAACACACTAACTAATCTTATATAAAAGGCTGAAAAGAAATGTCTCATCTTGAACTCGATGCCTTTTGTTGATCAGCTCATCTTCTGTTCAATCAGCTATTCACAGTGACAAACATTTTAAGCAAGGTGACCCAAAATTTTGCATGCCACTGTATACATGCACACACACACACACACACACACAAATATATATATATATATACCTGGACCCTACAGAGGTTGCACAGGTAGTCCAACTTCTCCAGGATGGCACATCAATACGTGTCATTGCCAGAAAGTTTGCTGTGTCTCCCTGCACAGTCTCAAGGGCATGGAGGAGATTCTAGGAGACAAGCAGTTACTCTAGGAGAGCTGGAGAGGGCCATAGAAGGTCCATAACCCATCAGCAGGACCAGTATCTGCTCCTTTGGGCAAGGAGGAAGAGGATGAGCACTGCCAGAGCCCTACAAAATGACCTCCAGCAGGCCACTGGTGTGAATGACTCTGACCAAACAACCAGAAAGACTTCATGAAGGTGACCCAAGGGCCCCATGTCCTCTAATGGGCCCTGAGCTCACTGCCCAGCAGCATGCAGCTCGATTGGCATTCGCCATAGAATACCAGAATTGGCAGATGCACCACTGGTGCCCTGTGCTTTTTACAGATGAGAGCAGGTTCACCCTGAGCACGTGACAGAAGTGAAAGGGTCTGGAGAAGCCATGGAGAACATTATGCTGCCTGTAACATCATTCAGCATGAGCAGTTTGGTGGTGGGTTAATGATTGTCTGGGGAGGCATATCCATGGAGGGTCACACAGACCGCTACAGGCTTGACAAAGGCACCTTGGCTGCCATTAGGTATCAGGATGAAATCCTTGGACCCATTGTCAGACCCTATGCTGGTACAGTGGCTCCTGGTACACGACAATTCCTGGCCTCATGTGGTGAGAGTATTAGGCAGTTCCTGGAGGATGAAGGAATTGATACCATTGACTGGCCACCACACTTTCCTGACCTAAATCCAATAGAACACCTCTGGGACATTATGTTTTGGTCCATCCAATGCCACCAGGTTGCACCTCAGACTGTCCAGGAGCTCAGTGATGCCCTGGTCCAGATCTGGGAGGAGATCCCCCACAACACCATCTGTCATCTCATTAGAAGCATGCACCGATGTTGTCAGGCATGTATACAAGAACACAGGGGCCATACAAAGTGCTGCGTACAATTTGGAGTTGCTGCAATTCAATTTTGGCAAAATGGACTACCCTGCCACATAACTTTTTCACTCTGATTTTTGGGGCATCTTTGAATTCAGGGCTCTGTAGGTTGATCATTTTCATTTCCATCAAACGATGTGGCATCCTTTCGTTCCTAACACATTACCCAGTCTATATCAGTATAGATATCCAGGATGATTTCTTTTTCCCATTAAGATCTGATGTGTTTTCAAAGTGTTCCTTTAATTTTTTTGAGCAGTATATATATATATTGTGGTGTATGGCCGGCCGTTCATCCTGGCCAATATCCCCAAGCCACCAGGTGGAGCTCTCCTGCAGCATGGAGATGCCACGAAGACCAGCAGGGCATCATGGACATTGGAGTCTTTATCCACAGCCCTGCTGGATACTGTGGGGGCCACTAGGAGACGCTGCAGGGAGGAATAATGTTTATTTGCCTTACGCCCCGGAAGTACGCCCGAGTCACATGGACAAGGGGAATGACATGCTTTCAGGGTGAAGAAAAGGACTTTTGATCTGATCTGGAAGTGGTAGGAGATGACAAGGACTGGGGATTGGAACACTTCCAGGTCAGGGATTATAAAAGGATTATGGGAGCTCCCAGACGGCGAGCTGAGCTGGGTCCCAGACGGCGAGCTGAGCTGGGCGTTAAGGATTATTGTTTATTGTGGATTATAGTATATTTATGAGTATTGTGGAGAGGAGGGTGCTTTGTGCACTGTGTAGTTTGAATAAAGTCAAGTTTTGGATTTTTATCTGGTGTCTGGCGTATTGGACAATGGTTCAAAGGAGCGATAGCACCCCCTATCTGTCACTATATATATATATATATATATATATATATATATATATATATATGAATGAGTGTGTGCATCTTTCACTATGTTTCCTATCTATTTTATAACACCAATCATATCTATCAGTTCATATTGAGTCCTTCAGTTATCTGCCTATCTGTCTTATTGTGCCCTTTATCTGCGGAGGGATATTTCTTACACAAGAAATAGATAATAACACATATTTCTGGAAAAAAGTGAGAGAAAGTGAACCATAAAGAAAGAATATTATAAACAGATAGATGAAAGGCACTATACTGTATGATAGATGGATTGATAAAAAGATACTGTATAATATAGAGAGACAAATAGAAGTGAAAGGCACTATATAATACCCTATATAAATATATAGAAGAAGAGGACAAATAAATAAATAACAGTATTTTGAAGTATACAAATTTGCTATTTATTTATTTATTTATTGAAATTTATTTGCAATGGTGATGGACAGGTTGACAGACGAAATTAGACAGAAGTCCCGATGGACTGTGATGTTTGCTGATGACATTGTGATCTGTAGCAATAATAGGGTGCAGGTTGAGGAGACCCTGGAGAGGTGAAGATATGAGAGGAGAGGAATGAAGGTCAGTAGGACCACCAAGACAGAATACATGTGTGTGAATGAGAGGGAGGTCAGAGGAATGGTAAGGGTGAGGGAGTAGAGTTGGCGAAGGTGGATGAGTTTAAATACTTGGGATCAGCAGTACAGAGTAAAGGGGATTGTGGAAGAGAAGTGAAGAAGAGAGTGCAGGCAGGGTGGAATGGGTGGAGAAGAGTGTCAGGAGTGATTTGTGACAGACGGGTATCAGCAAGAGTGAAAGGGAAGGTCTACAGGACGGTAGTGAGACCAGCTATGTTATATGAACTGGAGACGGTGGCACAGAAGACAGCGCTGGAGGTGGCAGAGTTAAAGATGTTAAGATTTGCATTGGGTGTGACGAGGAGGGACAGGATTAGAAATGAGGACATTAGTGGGTCAGCTTAGGTTGGACAGTTGGGAGACAAAGTCAGGGAGGTGAGATTGTGTTAGTTTGGACATGTGCAGAGGAGAGATAAGGAGTATACTGGGAAAAGGATGTTAAGGATAGAGCTGCCAGGGAAGAGGAAAAGAGGAAGGCCTAAGAGAAGGTTTATGGATGTGGTGAGAGAGGACATGCAGGTGATGGATGTGACAGAGCAAGATGACGAGCACAGGAAGATATGGAAGAAGATGATCTGCTGTGGCAACCCCTAATTGGAGAAGCCAAAAGAAGAAGTATAACAATAAAAATAACAAAATGTAAATACAGAATACATAATTAAATGCATCACAAAATATATTTATTATATATATATATATATATATATATATATATATATATATATATATATATATATATATATATATATTTATTTACTTCATCCACACGCACACACAACGTGGAATGAGAACTGAAATTGACACTCCTCAAAGTTGAAAGAACAGTTTCTATCAAGTAGTGCTGTTCGACTGATAAATCGTGGGTAGAGTGAACGTACACCTTCTGCCATTGTGCGTCACATTTATAGCAAACACTTCACATGCAGACTCCTGCTAATGAATTCGGTGTTTCTTCAGTTGAAGTCGCTGCTTCGCACAGTAAATTCTGGGCGACTTTTTCTTTCACGCGTATTCGACGAGCACAACCACAATACTAAGCATGCGCATGAGCCACAGAAATCCCCAGTCAAGTAAAGGGCATGCACGCAACTCTGTAAACGAGTTACCAATCAAAACACAGTATTAGATAGAACACGCCCACTCGATTCTCAAAGAGTGAAACTGACAGTTTTCATTTTTCCGGCTTATATCATGTTGCGTTAAGTGTCACTGAAATAAATAAATGAAGAGATAATTAA